>NW_008794260.1:1030730-1031556 GCF_000699145.1 Aptenodytes forsteri
GGGGGGGAGCGGGTTGATAACTTACTTGGGGTTGGAGGAATTCCAATATATGGGGTCTAAAACGATGGACCTCGCCAGCGCAGTTCTGCATAAAACCATCACGACTCCCCAACAGTACTTCCAGGAGGAGGCGTCTCGCCTCCGCGCTGCCATGGTCGCAGGCGGCACCGAGTCCCTCCCCGGAGCCTCGCCAACTCCGCCGTGCGGCTTCCCCGCACCTGAGCGGCAACAGCAGGGTGGGCGCCCGGTATCCCAACAGGCGGGACGATTGGTAGGGAAGAAAGAATTAAAAAAAAAATTAAAAATCACACGCGAAGGGTCGACGATGCACTTGGTGAGAGCCGCAAGCAGATCTACTGAGTCATGTATGCCGTTCGCATGTAGGAAATTCTCCTGCGAGGTAAGATCCAAGCTACCTCCGAAGTAACAACAGCAGTAACAAAAAAAAATGCAAACGCCTAGTCCTTCCTCTTACTGGGGGTCTCCTGGCTGCCTTGGAAGATGCCACTCAAACTGCCAACTCCCATTTGGATCCAGTGCGCCATACACGTTCACAGTGTCTAAGGCTCGCGTGAAAAGGAGTAGAAGAAAGGTAAAAGAAAAGAAACGGCGGTAGGAGAAATAAAGGGGTTGGGGGAAAGGGACGCAGCCTCGGCAGGAGGCTCCTCCTGCGTGTCTCTCACTGCTCCCTGCAGTTTGCAATCCGCACAGGCACCAGCCCGGGCTGTTTCGGGGAGCTCGGAAGCAACCGCGAGTCAATAAATCCACTCCGAGAGTCAGCTCCCCCGGTCCCGGGGAGGCGCATCCGCAGGGCTCCGGCTTCCCC
>NW_008794260.1:1033164-1034591 GCF_000699145.1 Aptenodytes forsteri
GCGACCGGTCCGCGCCAAGAGCCGTGCCGTGGCTCAATACTAGTTGTGTAATGTCATAGTCGCTCCCGTAAAATGAAGGGGGCTACCGAATTTCTTCCAGCAGGGATTTCTTGCCAAAATGGTATCTGCAGAAAGGATTAAAAGTTAAATCCCAGGAAATTACGGCGCTCTTTCTGTCATTTCCCTACCTTTTAGTTAAGGCATGCAAAGAACATGCTACAAAGGACCGTATTAACCAGCCAATTTCGTTTAATTTTATTCCCGAAGAAATACGGGCATTTACTTAAAAACCGGGTTAGCGGTGGTGCTCGTCCGTCTTTCAGACGAAGGCGAAGCAGCCCTTCTAAGGAGAACGACCGGCGCTGTGACCCGTTCCCCCGATCAGTTTGGAAGAAAACGGTGGCTTTCCCCTCCCTTTTCACCGAAGCGGTGTTTCAGCCCTCGCCGCTCTGCCTGGCGGGGACCGCTCCGCTCGTCGCAACAGAAGGAAAAGGAGGCGTGAGGCGCGCCCGGCGCCCCATAGGTTTTGTGTTAATTGTGTTTGGTAGTTCTCTAATGAAATCCAGCACTCAAGGAAACAAGGAAATCAGTTTGCTTTTCGCACAAAACATCGAATACGTTTTAAGTAAACTGCTTAATTAAATTTAATTTGCAGCGAGGAAGGAATTGCAGATCCGGCGACGCAATTTGGTGGAAAAGGATCTGATTCCCAGGACGGAAACTTCGCACTCAAGTGGGAGACAGAGATTGGGTATCTATGCACATCGAGGGGCATCAAAGGAGAGCTTCGCCAGCGAGGGGAGAAAAGTACTTAATTATTAAACTTTTAAACAAATGCGTGGCGTGTATCCAGTTGTGAGCCCATGTAAACACGGAGCCTGACAAATGCTTCTAGCAACAGAGACGTGTAAAATAGGTTTACCTCGATTTTGTGCTGCTGCTGCTTCTGTTTGTTTTGAAGCAAAAGGTTAGCAGCGGCGTTTTGCAAAAGCTGTGAGTAAACTGTGACCTCTAACTCTCCGTATCCTTGCTTTAAGTAAACCAGAGGAAATGAAGAGCCCTGGTATTGTCTGAAAATATCCTCCTGTAGCTAAATATATCACTCGACTTGTATTGTCCAGCGGCTAATCACTTTACGTAAATACAGCTGTTTTACTCTGCTCTCCAGCATCCTATTGATGCACGCTGTAGGTGTACAAAAATCCGCGTTAACAAAATCACTTCTAAGTAAGAACCTAGAGAAAAACGGGAACTTATCTCCGAGATAACCCAAGCAGCAAAGGT
Organism: Aptenodytes forsteri; assembly: GCF_000699145.1. Lineage (NCBI taxonomy): Eukaryota > Metazoa > Chordata > Aves > Sphenisciformes > Spheniscidae > Aptenodytes > Aptenodytes forsteri. The sequence continues at coordinate 1,034,449 of NW_008794260.1, forward strand.
TAAGACATCCAAAGAAACGCGGGCTCGGTGGCGACTCCGCTCAGGTCACCCTTTTTGCCCGAGGGGCCGATCCCCGCGGCTGGGGTCGGGGCGGGGGACGCTTTCTGCGCCGCGGAGTTATTTGCGGGTCCGAGCGGGGCCGG
>NW_008794260.1:1035597-1049298 GCF_000699145.1 Aptenodytes forsteri
CCGGCTGGGTGGCTGGGTGGAAGGACAGGTGAGCGGGGCCAGCCAGCAGGTGAGACCTGCCTTTCCCTCTGCCTTCAGCGAAAAACCGGGACTCTGCCATTTGCACCGCTTAAAGCTTTATTTCCTGTACTTCAGCCGGCCTTACAGCAAAAACCGGGTTTATCGCTGAATAACCCGTTTTGGCTTCTTTCCGACAGTGATGTGGGCAATAATTACATAGACGTTGGCCCTGATCTTACGAAATCGATAACAAAAAGGCAGCTAACCCGAATGGGATCAGGATTGGGCCCACAATCCCTGATTCTCCTTTAAACATCAGTCTAAACATCGGCAATGAGAATACACGGGACATGACATTTTTCATCAAGTGGAAAAGCCCACCGTCATTCATCATTACTTGAAAATTTACCGATTTTGAAAGTCGAAAAGAGATAACTCAATAGATACAATTACTGCTAAATTTAATGCAGACAAATGATTGCGTGATTGACGCATACTGATTTAAATGGATTGTTTATTGTTTGTACAAAAGGCCAAGCGTGCCGGACACCTGAAACAGCTCCTAAAATATCATTCACACCCTAACAGTGCATTTTCTGCACTTATGGTAGAGTGAGTATATATCTAGGTGTTAATTTGTCTTCTCCATGTCTGTTTTATAACCGCAATTTCGGTTAACCATAGCTTCTTAGAAAATGAGCTTGGCTCCTCCTAAATACAGCCACAGAATTCAAGCAGCCTCGTAACAAAAATCAGAAAAGAAGTTGGTACATCCTAACCATGCATTTTAATCCTCCGTTTGACTTATTTTTACACTGATTTTCAGTATCACGCTGTGAAAACAAAAATTCTTACATTAATTTGTGGTCTGCTATGAGATATGTGGGGTGGGAATCAAGACCAGGGATCAAACCTCTGCTTCTGCTACGGCCTTTTATAGGGGTTTACGTCCCCTTGCGGAGAGCTGACCGCTGAGCCAGTGCAACCCTTGGTTCTACGCGTCAGTCCAGGAAAGATGACAGGAAGCATCAGGCTGTTCAGTACGGAAATGTCAACAGAGGCTCAGCACTCTTCAGCTGGCTAACAAAGCAGTGGGACCGGGAGGGGGGGACAACCCTTGAAATGCGTGCATTTGGTGGTACTAGCATGAAAACGGAACAGAGGGGCGTGAAAGTCATGGTTCAGCTCCAGATGGACCGGCCTGTTGGTCCGAAACTGTACCAGCCTGGGCACTTCAACCATATCCTCCTGCCTTGGAATGAGCCTTAGGCACACAGGCAGCTCCGCAGTTCTCTTCTCAAACAGATCACCTCTGCAAAGCAAACTGAAAAGCGTTTATCAACTTGAATTTCACTTGAACTTGCACCGAGTCGAGACCCTACAATAACAGAGCTAATCATCTTCCCCCTGCTTGCCAAAGGGACAACACATCCCCGAATACTCTGAAAATGTTTAACGAGACACTTCATGCACTTAAAAGTGAATCACAACCAACACCTTCATGTTTGGTGTACATGCGAAAAATGGCACAGAAAATTCAAAACAATCGTCAGAGGGCACGTTAGTAGCATCAGAAAGAGGGCTTTACCATCTTTGAGCCAGCGACGGCAACAGGCAGGGTGAGGCGCATGAGGTGGCACAAAGCTTAAGAGAAAAGGAGAGACAATGAAGATGGAGCCTTCTTTTTCAAGACGAGATAGGAGCGGATGAAGTATTGAAACTTCAGTAAGACAATACTGACGTATCCGTCTATACGTAGGTATGCGGTTGCTTGGCAGCTCAGACATCTCGCCAACCTAATTGTCTTTGCTTTGCTAAGCTTCAAGGACACCAGCTCTCCAATACATTTCACAGCAGTCAGCTTTCCACTTGTACTTGGAAAAATGATGATAATGAACATGGGAAGTTCAAAGGGCAGTTTAACAAATCTCCGAAGTAACAGCACGCTGCTAGGATACTGCTGCGAGGCCTTCCACTCTCTCCTGCCTCTGCCGGACAGACGCATTGTTCGGTATTAAAATAATGCTCCAGGACATTTATGAACAGGGGTTGGGAAAACTTAGGATCTCTTCTGTCATGATATAAGGGAAATTAATACTGCCCAAGGTAGGTGGCAACAAAAAATGCCTCCCCTGGAAGGGGGGAGGGGGGGGGCCCCCCCCCCCTCCCCCCCCAAAAAAAAAAAAACCAAAACAAACAGAACCAAAAATTGTCTAACCAAATTTTTAAGTTGAAACTTCAAACTGTAATGGAATAAAAATTAAACACCCAATGTAATTTCTAACAGCAATTTCTCTAGGTAGGTTAATACCCTCATGTAGACCCGCACACAGAGCTCACACTCGGTTCAGTCACTACCTGAACGTCAGTCTACGTTCTAACCTACTTTGCACTAGATGGGTATCAAGTTTTAAGGGAATATAAGAACATCTCAAGTTCTTCTCATCAAATGCCAATTTACCCCTCTCCCAAACTGTGTGCACCTCTTTATCTTCCCCCAAATCAACAGTATCCCTGAAGTCCTACAGTAGTTTTAAAAAGAAGAAAACCCCAGAGTAATGCAAATGTGGTGCCCACCCGCACCGGCTCTACAGGAAGCTATCCAAGAAATTCAGAATGCTTCAGGACAGTAAAGAGTGGTTTCTACCGACTGAACTTCTGCCCCGACAACAACAACAACAAGAAGTATGTAGCTGTTCCTCCTTTTTTGAGGGCAGGGGGAAGGAAACACCGGTGCTGTGGAATGGCAGAAGGGGCGATCTAATTGCGATTGGACCTTTTGTCCACACAGTAGTCCTAAAGGCGTGACTGAAAATAACCTCTCAAAGTCTAAGCCTATGCAATGTTAAGCGTAAAGAACAAACGCTACTATTCAGCAGGAATTAGTCATGTAGAACAAAATGTTTGATACCACAGCTGCACGTACGAGAACTTAGCTTCTTGCTTTTAGAAGAGGAGAGGAAACAAAAATGCATAGGTCTGTTTTGAGTATTGACTTTTAATAGCTTGTTTCTCATAAGGGAACAGGGGATGTTTTCTGTTTTAGAAATACAGGTATCAGTTGAGCTTTAAATACAGCCTGCTCCTGCCAACAGGTCACGTACATGATTTATTTGGCTTCAGCTTTTGTTTTTATGCATTAAGCAACCTTCAACCTTCTTCTGTAATACAATATATAGACAAATTTAAGTACAGTAATAGTGTAGGTATTTTACTGTCTTCACATTTTTCTCGACATACTGGACAAAGCGATACACATCAGCCTGCCCCCAAGCCCAGGTTTCACACAAAGCACGTTGAATACTGCTGTCAGTGGCACACTCAACTTGCTCCCACATTTAATTTGCCAAATCTACAGAAACAGATCCTTTGGGAATATCAGAAATTACTTCCAACTTTGTCCAGTGACATTCAAATGCTCAGGCAACTACCGGTTACTTTCATTTTACGGTTACTACAGATGTTGCAATACCGACAGGAAAAAGAAAGTTTTAGAACCGGACAAGCTATGGTAATCCAGGTTTTGGTCGAAGAATTATATACAAAAAGGGGACTTTTATATATATTTTTCAATCTGTAGTTTCATTTTCCAAAATAAAACCTGTATATATAAATGGACAACATTCAAGATCTGTATATGAATAACAGTTGCTTTCTGGCTAAAACAATATATTTAGACAGAATCTCACTTTCTGTTTTTCACTTCAAGCACGCTAGCCGGTCCAGTCCTTTGGGAAAAAAACTTCCATTTTTAAATCCTTTAGGATCCATCAGATTCATTATATGGAAATGACCTTAACTTATACAATATACTATATTATGAGGAGAACTGAAGGGGATTAGATATCGAAGTATTGGTCTGGGTGCGGTAAGCCAAACAGCTGTTTAAACATGATACTACAGCTGAAATAAGTCTCTGTCAGAATAAAAACCAACATTCATGAAAACAGCAGCAGCCATCAAAAACATTCACAACTGCAGGGACTTTGTACTGTGTGTAATTTTGCATTGTAAGAAGGAGAAGCCACAATAGTTTAAAGCAAAATTTAAAAAAAAAAAAATACCACTATAGTCTTGAATTTCATGTGAATTGTCACTCATAGCTGTTTATAGAAGTGTACTAAAAAAATTTACTTAAACATATGAATTTAAGACTTTCACTTTATTCAGCAAATTGGTTTATTTACACAATGGGGAACGCTGGTTGAATGCTGTCAATGTAATAAAAACAAATCTAACAGAGACAATACTGAACTCTCTCTATGTATTCATAGCAGAAATGACAAACTATTTCCTTACCTGTATCAGGAACATCAAGCGCAACAACGGGACAGTATCATAGGACACTGATTTAACAATAAACCACAGAGGTCCAGTAATACTATGGCAATTTACTCATGTATTTACTGACTTTAAAAAAAAAAAAATTAAAAGTCAGCAATACCCAGTATAAAGTTCTGTCAATTATCAGAGTCAAACTCTGATGCGTAGGTCAGTAAAACCTTATCAGATCATCCACGATTCATAAAGTGACCTGATCTGCTTCAGACCACTAATACAGAAACAAAATTGGTGAGAACAGATTACCCTCTAAAAGGCAACAATGATCTGATAAGGGTTTAACTTAATGGAAGTTTTAAAAAAATTAAGAATTGCAGTTCACAGCCCCTATTAGAACAAGCTAACTTTCCAGACTTTCAAAAAAGACAAAAAAAAAATTGAGAGAAAAAAAAAAAAACACTTCAACATGAAGCTACCATACAAAGTTTTTTTTTGTTTTGCTTTTTTGTCGGATTTTTTTGTTTCTTTCTTTTTTCCTTTTAAGAGTTCAGAGTTGCAATTTAATCCTGGCTTTTTAGTGAGAAGGACAGTTTTGGCCTAGACTTTCCTTTGCCCAGGATAATTTTTTGCTCTTCCTTTTGCTGACGTTGTCTCTCTTGTTCTAGTTTCATCCTCTCCTCATGAATCTTTCTTTGTTCTTCAACAATTTTCAATTGTTCTTCAGCCTATATATGAAAATGGTAGAATTTAGGCCAGCGTATTTTGCAGTCATAAAAGCAACTTACAACTCGGTATTAATTTCCAAACAGGTCCACTCCTGCATAGTTAGGTAAGCAGTTCTACCTGAGCTAGATGCCATAGCTGGTTCCAGTGAAACCATTTATAAAATGGTTATTTGAATTGAGTTTAGAAGAAACACAGAAAACTTCCTACAGCTAATGCGTCGAAACCTTGAGTGCTTACATGCAATGTTCTTCAGCATTGCTTTGCAAACAACACGTTACATTTTAATCAAGGAAGTCAGTGTGTATATATAAAGTTCCCCTGACACCTGTCACGTGTCAGATGAAGGCACAATATAACGAAGTAACAGACCTCCAAACAGAGGTCTCCCCACTGCAAAACCCATCTAAAAACCCCTCCTAATTCAAAACCATCTTTACTTGATTTGTAACAAGCCAATCCTTACACTGACTTATGATTCTTACAGCTCTTCCAGTGGTCTAAAGGTGCTTATTTTGCTCATTACATCAGTTAATACTTGTCCCATTTCCACCATATGAGGTTGGGAAAAGGGTAAAACAGAAAGAGATCTAAAGCAGATGTAGTTCAAGCAAAGAATTTTAAGAAGCATCATCTTTACCTGAAAAAGGTGCAATTACTTGGGTAACTGAAACCAATAGAGTTCAACCAGGATTTAGAAGACTATTACCAATAGAGTTCAACCAGGATTTAGAAGAAGCTTATCATTAATTAATTAGAATCAGCTAAATCATATTGAATGTTGTCATGAGGCAGGCACCTGCTTGAATAGGCTTGGAGAACAACATAAGCTAGATTTTCGTAACTTAGACATCTTAAGCTTATGCTGAAAGCCCCTTTCAGCACCTGTACAGCAACATTATACCAGTCTCAAATCGAGTTTGCACTTGTCCTGCTCAACAAAACAGAATTAGCCACTTCTGTTCTAGAAGCTGAATGTGTTTGCAAACTTACTTCAACCTTCCCTGTGAGATATAGTTAAAAAGGTACTTTTTAAATTCTGAAGGCAGCTGTCTTCCTCTAAATTAACTGCACCTGAACTATTTTTTTTCAGACTAGTGTTACTGCTAAGGATCTGGTGTCTTATGCTCATGGGAAGGAGAGCAACTCTACCCACATAACCAGCAATAGACAAGTTGAATCCTAGAAAGGATCGATTTGTTTATTTTAATTGTGGTGCAAATCAGGCAGAGGGACCCGTATTCCCCTACAGAACTGTTAGCTACGTCTTCGCATACCAGTTTAGCTTGTGCTTCTGCAATTTTTCGATTATTCTCTTCTAGTATTCGCTCTAGTTCCTCACGCTTTGCACGCTCTTCTTCCTAAAGGGGAGGACAGGGCAAGATGTTAGTAAAGTGAAATACTCCTTTCTGCATGTTCACTAATCTTTCTCAGAATTCTTTTGTGAACTGACTTAAAGTGGCAGCTTTACAGCCACCTATTTTTTCTCACAACGGTGCAGCCACTAAAACTGGTTTCTAGTACTCAATTTAAATTTTAAATCCCAGTCCAAACAGCAACCAACTAAACCCTCCCTAATCATAGATTCCTGACAATTTATTACTAGAATTTTAATATCACACAAATCAACAAGGACAACTACAAAAACTGGATAGTATTTACCAAATTAAAAAGTAATATAGAAAATATAAATAAAGTGAATAGTTTGTCTCACCAATTAAGTATACCTACGTATTCTTTACCTATACTCCTTTAATCAGCATTAAAAGTTGAATATTTACTGTCTTGTCCAGTGTCCTGCAGAGTGTGCTCCTCGGCTGCCATACGCGCCAGCTTCCTCTTTAAAATGATTTGTACTGTTAGCTTGGCAATACCTGCATCAGCAGCTCAACCATTTATAAAGAAACAACATACAAGGAAGGCTGAGCTGAGGAATGCAGATGTTTATGATAAGAAGGAACAAAAATATGTAAATCATTCCTAAGGCAAACAATTAATAAGAAAAATACATTTACTGTTAGTGAAAAATACAAATGGTAATCCATACTTCATGGAGCTATGGGCTTCTTTCATGGGGAGAATGGACTTAACATTCAATATTTTGACAATTTTAAGACAGCTGAAACTGTCATTTGCAGTCTGAACTTGGAATTCAGGAGTCCAGGGTAGGCAAGATCAGGAAATAAAGCCTTGTAATTGTTGTTTTCTTGGTGAATTTTATGGAACTCTGTTATGCAACTCATAAGTATGAAGACTGCGTGAAAGTTTTTGAGGTGTTTCAGTTCACGTAATATATATCCAAATTATTTTAATATTTGGAAGATTTAAAGTTAGCCAGAGGTTTGTGTCTGTGTAAGAAAAAAAAGTTAATACGAACAAAGCAAGCATACGAAGAGAAAACTTCTTACTATGACTAGTAACCAGCTACTAGCTAGCACTCTTCACTCCAGGCATGGAAGTTTATTTTGCGTTATAAAGAACTGATGGGACTTCTTCACATCACATTGACAATAGCAAAAATACTTTTTTTAAAAAAAAAAGTAATCCACCTGATCAAATGAAAACCTCTATACATGAAGCATTTGCTGACTATAGACATCTAAATTGAACTTCAATTCTTTCACAGTTAAGGTCTGGATTTGCAAAACAGGTGTAATTTAAGATTCTTAATATTTGTTGTAACTCAGCGTTCTGGGTTTTTTTGTTTTTAATTTAAAGATATTATGTGACAGACAAGTCACATTTAGTATGAAGGGGAAAGCTTCATTGCTACTGTCTTTCCTTTGGTAAGCCAATCAAAATATTAATTTAAAATAAACCGTGTAGGAGGTACAGAGTGAAAAAGGCATTTGAGACTTACGACTATTTAACACAAATTTCCTTTACGGTTTAAAGTTTGTCTTTAAATTTCTGGATCCTGGAATGATCGGTGCAGGCAGGCATCAAAGCCTTTAGTAGCAAATTACTGTCTCACAGAAAGACATTTTCAGCTTCTGCTCCAGCTGCTGATTAAAAAAAAAAAAAAAACCAAAACCAAAAACCCAAGTCACATGTTCAGCTTGACTTCAGACAAGGGCAACCTGCTCTTTTATAACTTCTAGGGAAAAAAAAGGAGTTGTTAGTAGTTATTAAAAATTGATATAATGATTTGGACATAGATCCTTCGTGAAGACGTGGATGGGCTTACGCTCGAAGTCCCAGAATTAGTCCAATGTATGCTCAAAGAAAATGTTCATTTTAAATGAAGAATAAGAAACCTATTTGTTAAAGACAGGTACTGCAGCTCACTGCTGGACCCTGCTTTTTGCCTGACTGAAGGCAAAAGCCTCTTACAGTCTAGGTAAACAAAATGAAACAAATGAAGGATACATAATTACAGATTTTCAATACCCTTCCCCAAAAATGAAAGGACCGCTGATAAATCCTGCAGCCATGGCAAAAGTTTCAAACAATTCTGAAATATGTAGGTCAGTTCCATTAAAAATCAAGTATCCTTGTTCAGGTTTTAGGAGAATAACTGTTTAAGTATCAGTGAGCTCCTCTGAATAGGCTAGAAATTAAGTTTCGCAGCAATGCAAGTTTATACGAGAAGGGAATTAGATTTGCTGTATTCCATCTCTTTCTGAACCGAACAGGAGGCACAAACCGACACTGAAAGTTTTGCCATGGACTGTCTCTACTTTCCAAACGACCGAGCGTTACCTCTCTGGCTTTTTGTGCTGCAAGTTCAGCTTGTCGCTGTCGCTCGAGTTCTTCGAGCAACTGTTTTTCCATGATGCGCTTAGCCTCCTCCACCCTGCGGAGAACCTCTCGCTCAATCTCATCCTTCCTTTTCTCCAACTCTTCTTCTACACGTTTAGCCACAAGCTCTTCCACTCTTCGAGCAGTTTCTTCCTCTATGAGTTTCTCTTCAATTTCTTGTTGACGACTACAAAATGCAAACACAAGGATTACCTTTTTAATCAATAAAGAACGGTTGCACTGCAACAAACTCTTGCAAATACACAGCATCAGCCACGCTACTGAATCAACTTTTTAAGTCTTATACCTTATACAAACAGATCATATATTTAAAGAATGTTTCGCCCTACATTCAAGGAAAGTGAATATTCAGGCAACCAGTGTTCCTACCACAGGGAAGTCATTCAGACCATACCATTTTTAGCATCTCTCCATATCTCAAGACACCAAGCTTAACAAGACACCTTATCATACTACTTCTTGATCATTTTTAGGAAAAAGAAGAAAAAAAAAAACATCCCCCAACTTTTACCCTCTTTCACCCTTCAGGAACTTAAATGGTCTCAATTTTAAGTCACATGTAACAATACGTCTTGTAAAATCTTGTGTTGAAGCCACCACCTCAGAGGCACCAAACTAATCTCTAATAACTAAAATAGAAGACAGAAGCAATAAAATTTGTAATTTGAATATTTTAATAAGAATTCCAGGTGTTGTTTCTGTAATCTAGTTATCCAACAATTTACCTTATCAAATTTCAAATACTTCAGCTGTCCTTAACTTCTTTATTGCAGCACTCTGTTTCTACTATAATTATCCAAAATAAAATATACCAAGTGCTAAATAAATCCTTGCAACCTTTACAGTTTTCTATGTTCTGAATTTTGGAAGTATTTTCAAATGTCGTCTTGTCTTTATTTTTGTTTAGCAGCAGCACTATCACTTAGCCTGATCACTCTTTTAAGTTTTCCTTAAAAAGGATACAAAAAGATTAGGTCAATCCGCAGGTTTATTACCAAATGCGGAAAAAACAAATCTTCCAGGTAGTAATCACTAGTACAATATGGCAATTAGATACCCAAAGATCAAAAACAGCGAATACTGTATAGCTATGTTTCACATAGTACTACTTATTTAGAAATATTACGGGCTTTGGGGAGAAGGTTGTTCTTTTCTAACCTTGAAACTGAACTTTCATTTCAAGTATTCCGTGAAGTATGGAACAATCTTATAAGCTTATCTTCTAGCTAGTCAGCACCAGAAATCCATGATTTACAATAACAACTACTGTTGTAATATCCTAATATATCCTGTTTTTCATAATGTTTGCATTTTCCTATCTTATATTGAGACACATAAAAATAACTTTGATTAAAAAAAAAGAAAAAATGTTTGTTGATTTACTAACTTTTAGATTTCCCAGTGTACAATTTGCAAACAAGCAATAGGAGATAATAAAGCATGGATTACTGAGCTAGAGAAACATGAGGTGAAAGGCTCCCAAATTCTTTCTGTTCATGTGTATTATTTTCAAAAGCGTGCTGAACACAATGGATAGTCTACCTCCTTCAGTAAAAAGTTTTGGAATCCCCAACTTAAACATTCAGCCCCAGAAGACAAATTTGATTCTTCCATTCCTCAAGAGATAGCAAACTTACTCAGTGACACATTAGGCCAGCATTCACTTTTCCTAAAGCGACACAAAATATCTTGAGGTGATTTTTTCAGAAAAACAAAAACCCAAGTCCACCACCATCCAGAAAAAATGCATCAACCCCATTCTGTGAGTGTGTCTCTGCCAGGCCACCTACGATCCTTTTTGGATGGAAGGTGAGGGAAGGGTCAAAAGTTTAAAAGACAAATTTTTAAACACCCTTTATATACAAAGTAGCCTTTTATTTTTAAAGGTTTTTCTTCCCTCTTACGGGTATTTATTCAGCAGGGAGTACTCTCACCGTCCTGTACTGATACAGCTTACAGCTACATAAGAGGCTGTTCTACAAAAATAATTTTTCAGAAAGCTCATATTCATGCATTTTATTCAACTATTTTAGCTTTATGTTTAACATTAGGGAAATCTAGAATAAAAGTCAGCTAATTGAACATAGTACATAGTTATAAATAAACGCCTGACACTCATGTCTGAAATAAGTTTTCAAATATCCTCAGCAATTGATGATGTACTCAAATTAAGCACTGTGCCTGCACACGTTTCATTCCTCTCATCCTAACAAATGCCACTCAAATTTAATTAAACCAAGCAAATATATCTGCTCACATTCATAGGCAATGACAATATTACAAATATATAATAACTGTTGAGTGTAAGCAACCACATTTCTTGAAACACTAGGAATAGAAAGAAGTGAAATAGAATAAAGTAAAAATTTATTCTCAGATTTAATTATAAGACCAACTTGTGCCTATGGATGAAGATAATATACTTCCAATCAATGGCTTTGAGTTTATAAAGAAAATCAAATTATAAACACAGATATAAATTTCAATGATTCATTCTGTAGTTTATACCAACAATTAATTATTTTTTGTAAATCACATGATCTTACAGTATTTTATTTACAGGTATAAGTTTATCATCCTGACCCACTGCGCCATGACGTGCCTATGGATAAAGATAATATACTTCCAATCAATGGCTTTGAGTTTATAAAGAAAATCAAATTATAAACACAGATATAAATTTCAATGATTCATTCTGTAGTTTATACCAACAATTAATTATTTTTTGTAAATCACATGATCTTACAGTATTTTATTTACAGGTATAAGTTTATCATCCTGACCCACTGCGCCATGACTCCAGAGAAACAGAGAAGTCATTAATGTAAAAATATTTTTAGCATGTTCCATTTACTCTTTAAAGACTAATTTTATAAAATCTGCAGAAAAGAAGCTGCTTACATTTCAGCAGATTTCTGAGGGGAAAAAAAATGTCATATTTGCAAGGCCTTTATAGAAAACTAGCATTATAGGAAAAAGCAGAAGTTAGGCTACGTATTAGGATTTCAACCGACATGAGAAGAAGAAAGTCACTTTCAATATACGAACTGTCCACTAGTTAATTCAGTTAGCAAGAAACTACTACTTTCCTTCACAAACATGAGTATATACTAACACATATAACACAATTTACAGATGACTCATTCAAATACCATAGTTTTCTACTCTATTTTTATTGATTTTTCTATTTGAAATTTAAAGTGTATTCTAGAAGCATCGAAATCTATACCAAATCTCTTCCAATAGTTTCTCCCTCAGAAGTTTATTATTCCATTGCCAATAGCGCTCAAATGTCATATTCCTCCTATACAGACTTCATGAGTATTTTATATGTTAGCTTTGAAATTTTAGAAAACTTACTGCAGAAAATAGAGTTGAAATATGTTGCTACATCACTGAATGAGCTACAGTTCATTCAGTTTCAATTTGAGCGCTCCGCAGCAAAAAATAGTGATCAAATATTGTAGATGTATTATTTAAAGTTTATAAACACCTCATTTTCCACAGGCAGTCACACAGATCCTCTCTCAATTTTTAAAGCCTGGACACAGACTAACCATAAAATTCTCCACTAAGACTAACACCATTTAAGTTAGATAATATTTATTTTGTTATTTGTGTAATGTTCGCTCTCCTCAATCTTTAAATCCATTTATATAATATTTAAAAGATTACATATGAACTAAAATAGCTCCAGAATACTAAGATAAACTACTCACTGTATTCTCAAATCGTTAAGCACATTCCAATCCTTCTTCCCAGATATGCATGGAATATTTTTATCAATTTAGGTACTGCATAAAACTATACACCACGAAATTAGGGTCAATAACTCAAAAAGCCTTCAACATTTTCACGTGTGTTTGTGTTACTATGCAAGTTTTTGATGACATCGCTGTCAAATTCTGAAGTTAGCAAAGGAGATTATCAACAAACAAAAATGAAAGTGACAACTCAGGATGATCAAGCCTTCTGAACTATAATTAATATTTCATTAGAACAATATCGCTGAAATAAAACGCAAAGCTCCACCTGAGAATTAACAGAACTAGTTGGCTTCACACGTACGAACAAGTGCTGTTTCTGGGTTCAGTGCTCCAATGAGCAAGGGTAACATTCAAAGAACAAGAATCACTTTATCACAACCGTTAAAACCGTTGTTCTCTCTGCTGCATAAAGGTCTCTTTCATAACTTAACAATATTGTTAAACATCTTAACGCACATCCGAAGTTCATTAAAATAGAATTTATCTATCTCTGTAGACTTTATAAACAACCATATTCCCCATAACGAAAACTAAAAAAGGAAAAGGTTTCGAATGAAACAAGTCACCGGATCTCACTGTCCCATTCGGCAATTAAAAAAAAAAACAAACCAACAAACAAAACAAAACGAAACAAAACCAAACCCGAACCCTCAGTGTTAACATAATCGCGGCACAGTATTTCTTAAAACCCTAGGTCGAGCAACTCCAGACGCCTCCGCTCGACGCATAATAAGCTCCACGCAAAAAAGGGGAGGGGCGGGCAGTGTGGCAGTGCAGCACAAAGCCTGCGGGGCGCGGAGGCCTCCGCCGCAGAGAGAAGTTTAAGAGCAGCGCAGGAGAGCGGCGGCAGATCGGAAGCGAGCGGAGCCAGCGGGCAGGGAGGCAGCGTGCGGGCAGGCCCGCACCCCGAGCGGGCGGCTTCTAACGCACCTGAGGGAGCGAGGCTTTAGGAAAGGGAAGGATGGCGGGAAAACGGGCAGGAGTTAGGCCGCGGCGAGGGCCTCAACGCCTTTACCCCCGTGGCAGACGGCCCCGCTCTGGAGGAAGGCGCGGAGAGAAAGGCACCAGGGCACTGAGCACCTCCTTTCCTCCCGCTTCCCCTCACGCACCCCACACCCCCCGCCGCCCCCTGAAGCAGTCCCGGGGCGCACATTTTCCGCTGCCGCTC
>NW_008794260.1:1049541-1050092 GCF_000699145.1 Aptenodytes forsteri
GGGGGCCGTGTTGGAGCGGGAGCGGGATCGGGACTCGCGGCGCCGGTTCCGCTTGCTCTCCCGGGACTTGGAGCGCTTCCGCGCCCGCTCCTTCTCCCGGGAGCGGGACCGCGATCGGCTCCGGTTCTTCTTGTTGTGCTTGGAGCTCTTGGTGTGCTTGGAGCGGGACGAGCTCCGGCTGCGGGACCGACCCATCCCGGCAGAGGAGAGGAGAGGCCGCGCCGGCGACCGCCCGACCACCCCCGCCCCCTTCGCTAGCGGCGCCCGCGAGAGGTGCGAGGAGGCTCTGCGCGCATCAGCACCGCCCGGGCGGGCCCCTCGTCCTCTCCCTTTCCACCGCTTTGCGCTGCGAGGAGAAGGAGCAGGCCCCGAAAGCGGGAGCAAGTCCGGACGCAGAGCAAGATGGCGGCCCTAGCAGAGCGGTGACTCTCCTCTTCCGCCCCACAATGCACTGCACCGCGCTCGAGCCGTTTGCTCCCCCTCCTTCCCCCACCCCCGCCTTCGGCGTCGCGCCGGAGGAGCACGAAAGCGCTCGGCAATGTTCTACCACC
>NW_008794260.1:1050398-1053726 GCF_000699145.1 Aptenodytes forsteri
GGGGGAGGCTGAGGAAGGAAAGGTGAGGGGGGCTCTGGGCATTTGAGGCCTGTCCAGCCCGGGAGGCCGCCCGGGGAAGCGGCCGGGAACGGGAAGCGTGTGAGGGCCAAGCCAGTAGGTGCAGTGCCGCCTGCGGGTGTTTCCCTGGTCTCCCGCCTTTGGCAGGGCCAGGGCTGCCCGCGGGAGCGCTCCGTCCGCGGGGTCCCCCTCGGCCGGTTTCCCTGCGGTGCGCTGTCCGGGGAGCTGCAGCCTGCGTGACCAACCCCGCGTCCAGTGCCGGGGTGCTCCACAGAGGAGGAATTACCATGTTTTTCTTCAGTTGAAGTTTTTTCAAGCTTTGATATTTTTTTGTTGCGGTTTTTTTTGTTTGTTCTTTGTTTTGACATAGGGGACAGGGGGAATCTATCACTGCAGATTAAGGAAGTTATGAAAAACATTTAAACTTCCTAATAAATTGTGAAAACTAGTTTTTCTGAGTATTCTTGTTGAACCACATAGTTACTGGGATCTGTTTCGTTGTAGCGAATCTCTAATGTGGCGCAACGAATGGGTGTTTTGATTGTATTTAGGGTGACTTTGCCTCTACACGTTAATGTCCTTCGTTGACAACAGGTATGTTGGCAAAGGCAGCAGCTTCCGGTCAGGCGGAGAGCATGAACTAGTGGTTGGGTAGGCATCTCTGTATGAGGCTTTTATACTAGTTCTGCCGTGTAATCGGTAGTCTTTTCTGCCGCAACAAAACTTGCAACTGATGTGATTCTTGATTTCAGGTGAACTGGTGCAAGCTATAGAGAGTTAAGCCTGTTCTTTACTTTCAGTGGAAATGAGCTGATACCTCTCACAATTTGGGCTCTTTTTTAAAAATAGGGCTACATTTTTAGTAAGTTTAATAGGTACATTTTACAAACCATTCAGTTAGTCATTGGACAAAATCCAGTCTCATCTTAAAGGTCTTTTCATCCAATTCTTTTGTCTGGCTGACTTGTGTTATTTTTCTTGAAGGAGGACTTGTTTTGTAATTCAGACTTACTCTGATTAGTACCAAAAATAAATAAAATTAAAGCATCTTTCTGACAGACCACTTTGCAAGTAACAGGAGAGTAATGGACACTGTGAAACCTGCATGGCAGGAATTCCAGAGTCACAGACCCTGGGAGCACTTGTTTGTCTCTAGCCCTGGGGAAGTTCATGCTAACTGGTAACTAAGGAAGTTGACAATCAGACCTTTTAGCTCCGGACTGGGTAGGTGAGTTTCCAACTGGTGTAATTTCTACAGCAACTTGGCTACAATTGAGTACTGGAATTTTTGAATTCATATGATGCAACAGGTTCTGGTTAAAAGTTCTCTCATCACTTTATTGGTACTACATTCCATATTGGATGTACCAAACCTGACCTGGAATGTAGGGGGTGTGGGGGGGGAAGAGACATCACTAATTGTTTTGCGGTCAGTTATAAGTATTAATGAGTTTTTAAAATATTCACCATAAGCTGAGTTTTCTTCTTGGTAAATCACTATTAGCAGAACCTATATTTAGCACCTTGGTTGTCTGAAGAAATATCAATTTGAACTGCAGAATTCTATTCCTATTCAGTAATACTGATTCATCAGAACTGTAAAATGCAATATAAAATATTTTATGAGAACAATTCATGATGATAGATTGTGTGGAATTAAGAAATTATATAATATGGTATAGTGAAATAATTTTCTCCAATCCATTATTGTATTGTTCCATCTCAGTTTTTTTTTAATGCTCCTGAATTAATAAGAGCATGAGATTTTTAGTACCTATACTAGGTTAAGGTCATTAGTCCATTTACTTTGTTATTTATGAGGGCTAAATTCTGGTACTTCTGGAAAAAGCTGCTTTTCCTCTTAAAAAATACATTCCTGAGAGCTGACAAATTGGTAGAAGAACATTCCTATCTGTGAGTTCTTTTTTACTTCGAAGTTTGGTAGGATTTTTTTATCCTATCACCTTATTTTTCCCAGCTTAATAGTAATAAAATGTTAATATTTAGGGTTTTTTTCCCCCCATGTAATTACAATTGATATGGAATTACACTACCAAAAGGAAAATTTAATAAATTCTAAATTGAAGAACCTTGTTTCATTAAATAATTTCATTTCTTGTTTTCAGTTAATTGAAGAAGTCAGGCACTTCCCATGTCAGTTCCCTTTCAGAATTTTCAGTATTTGATTAAACTTGTGTAATTTTTTCTGGATTAAATAATATTAGAATTTTTGAGTTTTTAATTAATGTAAATCTATGTATTATTCATGGTTTGGTAGCCATACTTCATTTGTGTGCACTTTTGTGTTTTTGCATTATTTTTCTCCATTTTAATATATATCTCAGTATATTAAAACGCATAATTTGCTGCTTAAAATGGTTGCCTTAGAGTTGGAAAACACCTTATTTGACAGCCAAATGGTGGCATAATTAAAGCACCTCACCCTTCTTTACCTTGGCTGCTATCATCACGTGAAATCTGTCAACCCGTAGGCATTTGGGGGTAGCCCTGTGGAGATACTATGTTCTGATAATCTCCAGATCATACCTGCTCTCACTTACACCATCACTTTTGTCATTTTCTGGGTCAAGAGGAATCTTGGGAGATTAAAGGTGGATTAGTTTGGTTTGTGTTAGTGTGGCACAGCTGGATGTAAGATCTTTGTAATACGTCTAAAATGGAAGAACTCTGGAGGGTAAGCAGAGAAAGAAAGCAACAGCATAATAGGATAAGGTGTTTGGTATATAATTTACTGTTATCTGGCATAGTCTGGCTCACAATAGTGAGAGGGCGGGAGTAGCACAGAAGAGCTAAGTTCTTGGAAGGAAAAAAAAAAGTGGTTTAAATGTGTGTTGGTCCTTTCAGAGTAGCTATTTCAGCCTGAGTTTATTACAAGGTCAAAAACTATGTATACAAGGTTTGTT
The DNA here is from genome assembly GCF_000699145.1 of Aptenodytes forsteri. Taxonomy (NCBI): domain Eukaryota; kingdom Metazoa; phylum Chordata; class Aves; order Sphenisciformes; family Spheniscidae; genus Aptenodytes; species Aptenodytes forsteri. Next base: position 1,053,341 of record NW_008794260.1, read on the forward strand.
TTTTTTTAAGTATGAGTCAGTGCTGTGATTCATGTCCCATAGATCACAGAAGCTATGCAGGTGTAGAAGTTGTATTACTTAATCACTTTTTTTTTTTTACACCTAATGCCAAAGTTGCTTGTTTTGCTTATGCATTTTCTGTCAGCTGCTTTGTTTCTCTTTTAGCAGCGCTACGGAGTTGGGAGCTGCTAAGCTGCAGAGGTAGGGAGATGAAGCATCTGGGAGACTGGCAGAACAGCTGTGAGGAAGGCATGGCAGGAACATGGAACAGTTGGCAGAAAGGGAAGGCTCTTTTCTAAAACTTGAGAGAATAAGTCATTAAAATTGCTGCTGCAGAGGACTCCTTTTCAAAAGGGGGAAAAAAAACATTTAATTGAAAGAATGGA
>NW_008794260.1:1053738-1076888 GCF_000699145.1 Aptenodytes forsteri
AGATGATAATCATATCCTTGGAAAATGAACAATACTGTACAGAATGCTGTTAAAAGTGTTTTGTAATCTGGATATGAAAAAAGGCACAGCTTGAGTAATCAGGACTAGTGTGCGGATATATGATAATCAAATTAATTTGAAACAATATCTATTTTCATTCCCATGTGGCTTTAGTTTTAGAAAATAAATAAAATCACCAAATCATGATTAATGGGGGAATTTTAAAATGACATTAATTATCAATGTCAGAGGACATTTTATGATTTTTATTTTATGTAACTCCACTTACCACTTTTTTAATGTTTGGACTACTCTCATCTTTCTACATGGAAGAAGGAAAAAGGAACGTTCATTTGCTTGCTTTGTTCACATTGCCTAGTCCATTTAGGTCCTAAACAAAAGCTCTTGAATACTATTAGAAGTGGTGAATACAAGTTTTGATCACGACTGGAGACACTGATCTGCAAGCTGTGTATGCATAGTGATATACCTTTTTCTGATAGTGAATATTTTTTAAAAATCATTGATATTATGTGGAGTATGCAGATTTAATGTCACATACAAGTATTTATATCTGGACCTAAGACTTGGTTCATTGAAGACTGACAGTAATAAAGATCCAACCAACCTTCTTCAGCAGCTGCATAATCATGGAGCTACTCTGACTCTGTAGGCATATTCTGATTTATCTGGAAGACTTCATAACAATTGTAGTGTTTGGTATGTGTAACTAGGGACTTAAGCCAATCAGAAATGAGTTGAGGTGTCATCGAAGCCTCATGAGGGACCGATCCAATGTGAATACTTGGATAATTCCTTTAAAAAAACCAACAACAAAACAAACCAGAGTAACAATGGACACGGTTATTCAAAACCAGGTTGCTCATGATCCAGTGGTTGGCAAAGCGGTTAGACTAGTTGGACAGGCAAGAAAATTGGATTCAGGTGTGTCCTCATTCATATCAATGTCTCTTCCTTCCGATGACAGTATGTTAATCACCAGGCCAGTGTCTAGGCTGGGGAAAGGTGGAAGGGGCAAAGTCCTCTTCTGCTTCCTCAGTTGAAACCAAGTAGATGTCACAAAATAGACGTGTTCAGATGCAGGAGGCAACACGGTTGTAACCTAATGACTGTGGTACTCTGGGAGGGGAGGAGCGATTTGCCCTGGATTTAAGTCTCTATTCAAAAGACTGTTTTTGAATTTTACTAAATAATCATGAGAAAAGAAGCAGGGCTAATCTTGAGAGCTAGAGCAGAAAACTTGGCAGGTGCATAACATGACCCTTCCCACGGCAGCTGTGTTTCAAAAGGAATGAGCCATGCTCAGTTCTTCAAAGGCTACTGTAGGCACTGCCCTCAGGAGAGGACTCCAATTTCTGGCTCCTAAATAGATGAAGATGCCACCCTTGCGGTGCTGACTCAGATACCTTGGCTTTAACGGAGCGACAGCCACACCTCCCTGTACAGCATTTCCGCTTGGCTTGGTGACTCCTGGTTAGCATGTTCATTTTATGAGTTCCTAATTCTTGTTCAATTTTGAAAAACTATTTGGATGAAATATAAAATTTCCACAGCCAGTATCCAGCATATTTTGCATATTTTATTTGTAACCAGAATTTTTCCTGTTTTTTTTTTTCCCCCGATTTCTTTAAACATACTAATATGTCTAGCAGTACCACTTTTTCCGTATGAATATGTAAACGATTGGAGTGATTACTTTTTTTGTTTTAAAAGTAATCAAGAAGCAACTTGTTTATGATAAAAATAGGATTGCAGGTATGGGAAAAGCATCCTACCTACACTTAAAAATTAAATCAATGCTACAAGAATTAATGGGAATTGACCCTGAAGCATTTCTGAATGTTAACAGCTATCCTGTTAAAATTTTATCAAAAAAAGGTTGGATGAAACCTTTTTCTTTTTTTCTTACCACCAGGCAAATTGATGAATTTGAAAATTAAAATTTGCACACATTAATGGGCAGAAAATTGCAGTTACTACTTTCCTAAAATGTTTTGTTAAAAAGTATAAGACAAATATGCTGTCTATGTGGGCAAGCCAGTTTAGCAGGAAGTCTTCCGAGCGCCAGGTTCTGCCTCCTGTATTCACAAAAGTAGCGCTTCATTTTGCAAGTTGATTCATTAATTCATTTCCCTGACTAGCTAGGTTAAAGGTTGAAGGAATAGAGCATTTGGGTGTGATGCAATTTTGTTATACAGTTTAATTTTAACAGAAGCTTTGAAGGGTTTTGTTGTTTGTTTTTTTTTTACGTTTTTGTGAAAATCTCATTAAAATGGCAAAAGCCGAGAGACTATACTTGTAGAGGTCTTTCCTAATGATCTGAAGAGAAACAAAATGCTAGAGAGAAAATAGACATTTTGAAGACCGTTCTTCTGGGAGTTTTCATTACAGTGTCTCTTCTCCCACTCTTTTTTGGAAGACATTGAAAGTGTTGTGGCATGTGTTGTTTGACTCTATTATTGTTCCTCATGTCCTTTATTCCTAAATTGTATCTGTAGTACTTGCCTGCAGATGGCTTGATAATTTTTAAACTGCAATGATAGCAATTGTGCAGGTCAAACTGAATTGTATTTTCATGAGTGATCTGTCTGACTTTGTTGTCCCAGCTGATGATCTGCTACAGAGCTATGACCATAACAATGACTTCAGCAATACTGGCTGCCTTCATCGATCACAAAGCTCTGAACGCTGGGCACCCTCAGCATTTAACCCACTGCTTACGTAGTGCAGCGTTACACTGTACGCAGCTATACACTCTGTAGAGTCTGTGCACAGCGTATTTAATTTGCTGTCAGCCCTGCTGTATATTGGTTTTAAAATGGGCCTGGGGCCTGGTTCATTTGGGTCTGTGTCTAAGACAGCAATGTCTTAGAGCAGGATAGGCTTTCAAATGCATGGAATATCTAATGCCTATACGTACTTCTCTAGAGATACAGCTGACATCAATGTGTATGTGGTTACTGGTCATTGATGGTGTTTTGTGTTGGCATACAAGTTTGATAAAGTTGTTTTCAGGTTTTTATCACAGATGCTAATTATAGCTTTATGAATTCTTGGGATATAATCTTGGTAATGTGTGATATGAAGTAAATGTGGAAGGGAATGCACCAGTCTTTCTCCTTCATCTCTTATTTGCATTGTTACCAAGTTCTGAATGGATGAAACGTATCCTTCTATGGTTTAAACCATTGCAACACATAGTGTGGTGGTATATTTGTGTTTAGACAGTTCTCTGTGTTTGTGTCCTGTTTTTGGAGACAGGGAAGCAGCTCAGGAAGAAGAAAAAAACCTGCCCATACCATCTTAAAACATGTAAAGAAATACTATATCGAGCACCACTTTTTAAAGTCAGGCACTGCTGATTGTGAATAAGGGTGGCAGAACATGGTTGTAGTAGAAGAACCAGTGAATGAATCTACAGTAGCATTTCAGCTAGGATAAAGGGTTGTGGTTTTGCTGTTGAAGCAAATCTCTTGAACATCAATTTGATTCCATCAGAGTGGCCTCAGTCTGGGTAAACTGGATTCTTTTTGGATAAGACTAAGTCTAAAACAAAAACTGAAATATGGTAGGTTCTGTTTGAACATAAAGAAACACTTTTTTTACTGTGAGGGTGACCCAGCATTGGCACAGGTTGTCTGGAGAGGTTGTGGAGTCTCCATTCTTGGAGATATTCTGGTCATGGTCCTGGGCACCCAGCTCTAGGTGGCCCTGCTTGAGCAGGGCAAGTTGGACAAGATGACCTCCAGAGGTCCCTTCCAGCCTGAACCATTCCGTGTTTCTGTGAAATCAGATGATGTATTCTAGGACTCCATCTGCCAGTGGGGTTTCAGTCTGCAGGACTGGTCTAGAGCTAGTGGAAACTAAAGCACTTCCCAAAAGCACGTAGCGTGGGCATCTGGTTCTCAGTAGCCACTGTCTCAGTTCACAGGCTTTCTATTGCAAAGTGCTACTTGCTAATGCAGACATAGCCACTAATGTCACGTAGAGCTGAGTTAGCAAGTCCTTTGGTGTTGGCTTCTTTGCTCAGAAGCACATAGATATTGCAGAAAGCGCAGGCCAAAAGTTGACACAATTACTTTGTATATTGGATCTGTACAGACATAGCCCCTTCAGTCATTTTTTTGCAGGCTAGAAGGCTGTGGTATTTGGCTGCCAGCGTCTGATAGATAGGCACCAGGCCAATCTGAATGTATATAGCATTGGAATATCTAGCCAGTCTGAATTTGTAGACTTTCCTGCTAGTTGGTTGATGCATTAGCACACCCTAGACTCTCTTAATTAGCTCCTTATTGGACAATTATGTGTTCTTTCTGGCTTGCCAAAGGTAAGTAGAAGAAACGAGTGGGGGAAGGTAATACTGAGGTTGAATGGCACAGGAGGCATGGGAAGAGATTAAAGTATTGCACTAGGTGGCAGAGGAGGATGTATGTAGCTTAGGATTGGTATGATGAAAGTTCGTCTGCACACTCAAGTCCAGAGCTCCTGCTGTGTATATTAGGCAATGAAATAATGCATCAACATGCTCTGACTACTCAAAACAGGACTCCCAGGGCAAAATGCCATCCGTGCTTGCTCACCCCGCTGAATAGCATTGTCTGCAGTTTTTCTCAGGCTGTTTCTACAGGTATTCAGTCTTGGTGGTGCAGAGGGACCTGGAATTCTCTAAAAAGCTGTACTTCAGGAAAAGGTGACTTTGCTGCATCTGTATAAAAGTGCTGCTGCAAAGAGCCAACGTGAAAAAAGTCTGGAGCTTCTCTCGGGCTCAGAGCCAAGAGCAGGCTTGCAGCTGATCGCGAGACATCTGTCATCAGCAGGAGTTGCCAGTAGTGGAGGTGGGGGCTACAAATGAGAGTGACAGAAGTACATGATGACCTAGTGAAAGAAAAGGTTTTTCTAGGACAAAGGGTAGTAGTTCATGATAACAAAGCAAAATAAACTATATACCTGATCCTCCTCTTTCAGGTATAGGGGTGTGGAGGGGTAACTAAAGAGGACAAAACCACACCAAGAAATAAGCTGCGAGTGAGTAAGATTGGGGACAGGTAGTAAAATGCATGCATTGGTGAGAAAGGAACGAGGATGGTGAGAAAACAAGTAGGAAGTGAAGAGCAAAAAAGCAAAGAAATGAAGGATGCAAACCGCCAGAAAACACTTACTGCATTAAGGAAAGAAAAAAACCCACAAACATGTATTTTTGATACTACTTTTCTATGTGGTCTGTTGCTAATGTTGCCAGAATGAATGTTAAACAGTTTAAATGGAATGGTGTCTGAGATGAATTCTCTTCAGCTGTACGTCTCCTAGGCAAATGTGTGAGAACTGCTGATCTGTTCGTCGTCTTCAGATCACATGAATGTGAACACAGCAGAGATTTGACTTGGTGTCCCTGTCTACAAAATACAGAGGGGAAAAAATGGAAAGAGAAAGCCTCCCCTGGGAAGAAAGGGAGTGATCCCATTATAAATGAGAGTCATACAACATCCCTTCTGGAGGCGTGTTGAAATTTCCCATGGGAGGAAGAAGAATAAACAAAGGTCGGTATTACTAATAAAAGAAAAATAGTTGGCAACCAAGGAAACAATAATTATTTGATTGCAGTGTCCTGAAAAGCTAGCAACAGAAACAATACCAGTTAAAAGCAACAGGCCAAACGCATCTCACTGGCAACCCTACCTGTCATTACACCAAAGATGTGTTTGCCTTACTGCTCTGAGAGCGGTGATTTGCCAGCAAAATAAATATGCCTTGACTTTTTGCCTTTGCTGCTTTACGCTTTTTGTGACCACAGTGTTCCTGAGGGTTTATTGTGTTTAACTTCACAACACTATTGTGAAGCAAGCAAGGAGTTGCTATTATCTCTGCTTCACAAGTGAGGAATAGAGCCTGCAAGAGAGCTGTGCTTGCAGCCGCACAGCTTATGGTAGGCAAGGGAGTTCCCAAATCACAGGCCAGTAACTTTCTTTGCTTACTTTCTGCGGTGGCAGAAACAGTCATGGAATATTAGTACTGGGAGGGCATGTATAATGTTTTTTCTTTAACAGTGAATTTTACATACCAGGAAATAAATGAGCAAAGCTTGCTATTGCGAAGAAGATATCCCCAAATCATGACTTCAGCAATTTCAAGAAGAGATCCATATAGTCTTGAAAAACACATTAATAATGAAATGTTTATGTTTGTACAGCAGCAAGACTCTATTTAAAACCAGTACAGTTTCATTTTAAGTTCAAGCTGGCGAAGCCTGTTAAGGGCAAATTGTAACAGGCATTATTATTTCGTAATGGAGAGGTGTGTGGTGAGCTAGACAGAAGGAAGCTGTGCAGTGCTCTGGTCGTGTTTCCAGTCTGCCTGACAATGCAATCGCAGTCCTAACTTTGCACTTCCTCAGAGGTAACCTCACTGGATGGCACCACCTAGTTTAGCTTTGTCACAGTGCAAATAGTTGTTCCTCGTTCCCAGTGATCTTATCTTTACTAGCAGCATATGGCTGAGTTGTGGGATGGCTTGTTCGTAGTTCACTGGGGGTTACATAGAAAACACCGAGCTATGGCAAGTATCACTGAAGTGCTGAAAGTGCTTGAGAGGCAGTACTCCGGTAAGAGTCCAAGCTAATGCTGTTGCGAAGGGTTAGATTGTGTGTAACATAAGCTCGGTCCCCTTTTGGCTAGAGAATGGAAGGGCGTGGGATGCTCCCCACACACCAGTTACTGCCCTTCTATAAGGGCTGTAGCACTGCTTTTCATCTGCAGGAAGACGAAGCCGTTTGGCTAGATCTTCTTTCCTGATTATTTTTTTTTTTCTTTGTTTCAGCGATGTCCATTTCTTAAGTTAGCTATTAACATTAGGGCAGGTCTTCAGGAGCTTCAGGGTCTCCTCCTTTGCTTTTTTTTTTACTGCATCTTGGAGTTTTTCTTCTATCTCCTTTGCACCTACATCGGGCATCACTACCCACTAGATGAGATCGCAGTCTTTTAGGATTGTTACTTCCTGTTAGAGTAGTTACCTTGGAGAACAGAAGAGAAAGAAAAACATCACTTTGAATTCTTGAGCTTTTTTGTTACAAAAACAGATTATAAAACTGAATAGTGGTTACAAGCAGAATCATCTTTTAGAACTTAGTTGCAGCATAGGAGTGAAAAACACAGACCATGCAAACTGGTGTTTCTAATAATACTTTTTTTATTATGCCTGTAGCTTTTTAGGTATTTTAATATTAAATATATTTTCCTTATCGAAAGAAAGCCAAACCTGAAACTAACTTGATAGCGGAAGACTGATAGTGGTCATTGTGCAGGGACCCTTTCATATAGCTGTGTATGAAACTGACTGTGCTTCATTTTGTAGTGTTAATTTATGACAGGAATTTGTAGTGCGAATGAAGCTAACTTCTTATTTCTGACAGCTCTGCAAAGTTAGGTATCAGCAGTATTTTCCAATGAGGTTGTAAATTTATCTTTCATTAGACATTTGTATGCAGCTATTTAAAAATGTCAACCTCCTGAATTAGTATGAAAGCAATCAGTTCAAATATGCTGTTTTAAACAGTGATCTGAAAAACAGCATGCAGAAGTGAGAATTTCTGAAATATTTTCTTTCCCTCTCAGTGACTGCCTTGCTCGTAAGAAAACAAGCCACATTTTAGTTTCCTCTTTTGGTTTCCCTCTGTGGAAAGTGGTGATAACAATGCTTCTCAGTCTCTTTACAATTCTTTGAGATAGGTGGAAGGAAAATGCAAGCAAATAATTCCAGTATTTTATAATAGTGCTATACGCAGCTTATTTTCCTTTGTCCATAAAGTATGCTTGAAAATCTATTTTCTTCTTCCCTGTTTGAAGATGGGATAAAGAGTTTTCCCTGTAACTAGGTACTTTGGTTAACACTTTTGAATTGAAAAGACCATTTTAAGAGCTCCAGATAGACTCACAGAGGTTGGCAAAAGGATTTGCACTCATGCTTGTTGATGTTGGATGGTGGTCTAACTGCGTGCATTAAAGATGAATGCCAACATGATTGTATGAATATTACATTAGCATACCCTTCTAAAAACAGTCTGCAAGACACCCTTGGATTGCCCTACTCTAGTATTCATAAGCGAGTACGACGAAAATAGGAATAGTCTAAATAAGTACATATTTACATGTGTGCTCAGAGCTCTGACGCGAGTACCTTGCACGGGAGGAGGTGCATTAACAGTCGGTTAATGGTTTAGGTGCCAGTAGATGGCACTCGAGAGCACATTCCCCAGTTCCACAGGTCCTAGTTTTGTAGGATCGATAACCACGGCGTGGTTGCGACCGATTTCTCTCTGAAGTTCTTTGCATGGTGTTCTTAATGAAAGTTAAGCCTATTTTAAGCCCACTGCTAAAACGGGGCCTAGGAAACTTGCATTTGAAAACTGTTACCCTGTGAATGTGAATTGTACGTTGTTTGTTTTTTTTTTTCTACTGAAGGTCACCAGCTTCATTTCAGTTCTCAACACTTGTTTTGCTTGTGCAATTTTTTCAAGGCATAGACAATATTAAATGAATGCGTCCATTTGAATATATAAAAGGCTGCAATGAGAAGAATTGGAATGGTACAATTAGAGGAACCCTGCTTCCCATTCTGAACAAAAGCAGTGTCGACAAAAATCTACAGGAGCGGGTCAACCTTTGTTGAACAACATTCCATTTCCTGTTTTATGGGCACTACACTAAACGCAGTCCCTTGCCTTTGATGGAAATAGACGAACTGTTTGTCAGTCCCAGTGGAAGCAGAATTCTTGAATGAGCCTAAAGTTGCCTTTTATAAGAAAGCGAGTAAGTATGAAAAGTCCTCGGTGGCTAGTCTGACGCCTATTATTACGGGTTTATCAAAGCCTCCACCCATTCCATGTGGATAATGGACTCACTCTGTCCTTTAACATAATTATTAGTCTAGACTGGAGACACGTCAGGTTAATACTTCCACAGAGAAGGGTTTTCCCCTTTAAAACCAGCTGGTGGCTTGAATCGTGGGACTAAATCTGGAACGTGCTCCTAAAAAGACCACGATTTGGTCCCATTGGCAAAGATTACTGTACTGGGAACCACGCCCAGAACAGGAAAAAACATGAATCAGAAATAAGCTGGTTGATTCCCTGTGGAAAGGATCTTGTGGAAAAGTCTTAAGAACAGCATAGGCTAAAGGTATTTTACATAAACCATGAGTTTCATTTCATATTTGGCCTTGGCCTACTGCTGTACAGAAATTGCTGTACCCAAATATCTTGATTCATTTCTGGGAGTGTCAGATAGTACTTTTTGCTAAACTGTAATGAAAACCATGCGTGATTTGATTAGATTGCTATTTCTCCAGCTTGTATCAGATAGACGATGTGAAACAAATGCCTTCAATTTGCCCTGAAAAGAGAAAATTAACTTTGCAACGATATTTTGGCTATGGCGACCTCTTCAAAGAATGGTTCCATAACAAAAGGAGTAAAGAGTGTAATTCATGCCTCATTAGCGCTTCTTACAATACATCTTTGCTCATGACTTACAGTAATTCCTGCTTCAAAGCTGTTCTGGGAAGTCAGGAAATTTGCAAGATAGGGATTTCTGTGCTTACATCTGTACTGAGCTGAAAAGCTGGGAAAGGTGGTCATTCATTTTTGGTTACGGAAGCAGAGTTTATCATAGAAAGCTTCAGAGTCTTACAGAGTGTCTGTGAGCATTTATGTGTCTAGCTAGCACTGGTGAAGTAAAGAGGTGGCCAGCATTTCCATTATGAACTTTCATTTTCGGTGTTTTGTAAGAGTAATAGTCCCTAAAATTTCTTTCCAAGTGGAAACTTGGCATGTCAATTCTCAGTCCAATTATTTTTGTATAAATCTTGAGACAAATCAGTTTGTCCATTTTTAAGTTTTATGGGAGATCATAATTTTTTTTATGGCTTCAGGTGCTTTATTACATTCCTGTAACAGTGCAGGTTATGAAGAGTTCTTCATTAAAAGGAAAGTTTTCGATACATACCGTTAACCTGTGATTTTTGTATTTTTTTATTTTTTTTAATTAGAAAGTAGCTACTGTGCATTTTGTCTTATTTAGCATATAATCTTTCACAGAAACAGATTGGCTTATTATGGACTGCTTGGCACTCTCCTGTCACTGATCTGTAAATAAAGGACTACATTAAGTGTTAAGTGTGTGAGAGTAAGTCTTCAATTAGGCCTATGCTAGGAAATGCCTTTGAAGGTAGGCTAAGCTCAGATAACATGTTGCAGTGTTATCTAACTTAGACCTTTTTCCAAGCTAAAATCCCCCCCCCCCCCCCCCCCCCCCCCCGCCTTGATTTATCTAGCTGGCACCCATTCTCAGTGCTCATCAAAATCAAACTTGCCTAGTTAAGCTAAGTTAAAGAGTATTAACCCACACCTTCCTGAGGGGAAAAAAGTGAGGTTAGCTCATGTGTGGACCAACTCACAACTGGTCTTGAGTCATTTTCTTAGTCTAGATAAACTCTTTCTTGTAATAGACAGTAATAGAAATTGCTTTAATATCTCTAAATTTCTTTAAAACTCTATTTCAAGAGAAATAGAGTATGTTTTTAAGGCTGCTTTCTCTCACTGAATGCTGGTGCAAGATTAGATCCTCATAAATAAAAAATACCATAATTCTATGCACTCGAGTATGCCAGCTTTATACTTGCTGGTAGTTGGATATGAAATATTTTAAGACATGAATGAGGTAAAAAGATCTAAAAACTTATATTCCATATAAAACCTCGAAATTGACAAGTGAGATGGAGTATCGTCCTGCTTGCTGGCCGCAGTTGTTTGTATGATAAAAGCCCTCTTACGCAATACCACCACAGCATTAATGTTAGAGCGGAACCACCGGGAAGTTAACAATTCACAGAAATAAGCACTTTTCCCTTTATTGTCCGCACACTTGAATCCACGATTCTCTGAAAAGCATATTAACTTCCTTGATGAAGAAATAACTTCATCATTGGGTTAAAGTAATTTTTATTTATAGAAACAAAGTGTATTTGTAATGGCAGGTAGGTCTGTAGATACAACAGCATATTTAAAGACTTTCTCCTGATCAAAGCGTTTTCTTTGCCCATCTGATTTCTGTGCTTCATTTTAATAATGAGTGGTAATGATAGCAGCACTGACAATGAAAATAATAATGGATCTTAATAGAAATACAATGTCTCACTTCACAAGAACATTTGAAAGCAAGTGTATTCAGCGAACAAATGCAGTCTGATACTCTGTTTTATAGTATGTCTTTTAAATACACCCGAATCCTTGTGAAATTGGGGAACTTCATCATAGGATGGGTCTCAAAGACAGGTATGATGATTGGCTGGGCGCCTGTCTTTATAGCTGATGTTAGTAGGCTCTGTAGGTACAAAGACCTGTGAGAACAGCATTTTGAATGCCCCTACTGAGCAGATTCTTGCAGAGAACAAAGTTTACCACCAATCCAAGGTGATTCTCCTCTGGTCTTACGTCAGGGAAATGCTTTTGGTAAGTTTGAGGTGATTCTCCTCTGGTTTTACGTCAGGGAAATGCTTTTGGTAAGTTTAATGACGACTCCAGCATTACTACTTAAGATGCTAGATTTGACTGTTCCAAATGCATTATTGCCATTATCGTCATCATTGCGAAGAGTTCAAAATGAGGCCTCAGACTGAGTAATCCTGTACAGTTCCAGGGAAGATGGTGCAGGTGAACGTCTGTCTGATCATTCAGCGGCTGTGGGCATCAATGTTTCCTCTTCTACTCCTCCAACCACACTCTTTTTCCTTACATATGTAATTGGGTTAGTCTGCCATAGTAGCAAATGAAGCTAACTCTCTTGGGTTTAGGAAAGGCAGAGGTTGTTTTCATTAATTTAGACCCAGAGAATATATTTTGTGTAGCAGCAGAAGGGTACACCACTCATCCTAGAACCCTAGAACTTTCTCTTTCATCTTTTATAAAGTTCAGTAAAATTTTCCTTCAAGTGAAATGTTTGGGTTTGTAGTACATTGTCTCGGTAGCATCATTATAACATCATTTAAGCCCTAAATGAGCACCATTTAAGCAGGACCTCTTCCGGCTGTGATAACTGCATTCCTGAACCCTCCCTTGGCCATTGCAGCCTTACTGCAAATGAAAGAGTGAGAGAATCTTCACTGTGATTGACATCAAGAAGGGATCATCTCCCTGGGGCAGTGACTGTGGGTGACTCACTGTTATCCTTCCCTGCTGGACTGCAAATATGTATAATAATAGAGCTCTGTGAGGGGAGAGACTTTCTGGCAGTGTGTTACTTGTGTCAAGCCATGGGGGTTTCGGATTTTCTTGGGTAACCTTACAGTACTATCTCTGAACTGGCAAACCCTGGTGGAAACAGAGTTATTCCAGTGAAGCGATTCCCTCATTTGTAAAAAAAATGTTAGAAGAATACAATATGACTGGAGAGATTTTATGTAGTGATTTCCTTTAATAACAATTGTAATGTAAAGCACATAACTTTTTAAAGATCTGTATTAGAGTCATACTGATTTCTTGTGAAGTCGTGTAAGAACGGGAGCATATGAAACATCACAGAATAGGCAAGTTAATTACATAGAACTTGGTTCTTGGCAGTCGTCTCAATTAAGGGAGTTTGTTGTTTCTGAGGATGCCATTTTAGAGATGTTTATTGCAATGTGATAACCTGCACAAGAAATGAAACCTTTCTGTGGCTTGGCTGTTGTAGCTACTGTCGGACTGCTGGTGGTAAAAAGACGATGAAGCATTTTTCCTGAAATAATTTTGGTTTTGTAATAATACAAAATTATAGTGATTTCATAGCCCTGCTTTAGAATCAAAGATTAATTAATTGTTTTTGTTTTATTGGGATATATCCTAATGCATGTATCCTATATGAGTAATGCATTATAATAGAATTAAAAATGTCCCATTATAATAGAACCAAAAATGTCCCTTAAAATATTTCTGAACAATTTTTTTGGTTTTTTGTTTGGTTGGTTTTAATATTATTTCATTGATGCATTGCTTAGGAGATTTAACTGTTACTTTATTCTTAGTTTAGAACTTGGAGTGGAGGAATTCTCATCTAACTTTAGGGGTCAGTTAAGTCCCCTAAGTAGCTGATGAGAAGAGATGGAGACCTGCTGAGGTCCTATCCTAGGAAATGTATGGCAGTGTAAGTGGGAACCATTATCCCTGGCAGCTGCCTGTCTGTCTTTTGCCTGGGAGGAGAGGGGTGGGGGGGTGTTGGTGTCCACACAACTGCTTCGAGCAACATCTGAAGTTGAGGTTTGAATCCCTCTTCAAATGTACAGAAATCAGGGGACCAGTTTAAAAAGTGCAGATTTAAAAAATAAGAAATATTTGGCTCTTATTTTTTGTTGTTTGGGATTGTTTTGTTTTGTTTTTTTTCCTGAACGGATAGAGTTTGTTTTTTAAATGTTTCTTAGAAGTTTCATGGGATAGAAACTTTTTAAAATTAAACCTGAGGGGTGTAGTATCACAAACACTGGGGGCTAAGTTTTTAAGAAAAAGATATTAAATATCCCATGAATCATGACGAAATTGTGAAGACTGTCCGTACTGGTATGCAGAGACAGCTTTTTGATTGACCATATAACCGTGACGCGTTATTTTTGTCCTCATTGCTATCATTCTTACTGATACTATTGGTGTTCTCATTGCTAGTAGTCATGCATCGTTGCAGGCCTTATTAAATTCAGGGCTGTTGGACTTCTCTTTTTTGTGACTGATTCTGCAAGAAAAGATCTCTTCTTGTGAAAAAAGTGCCCTTTATGTGATAAGGTTTTTATTTGTTTCTTAGTTGATTGGGGAAACTTTTTTTTCTTGGTCAAGCCTTGTGTCAAGCCCAGAAAGTATCTGTTTTGCAACCTTTAAAAGCTCAGTAGAGCTGTAATGTTACAAGTTAAGTGTATTTAAGGTTTTTTGTCAAGCTTGCTGTATAAAAAATGTTGCCTCTTCTCCATTCATAACAGAATCTAAAGGGAATTAGGCAATAAATAAGTACATTAAATACATTTGCAGTATGGTATGCAAAACAGTTGAACCAACTGATACGCAGCTTGAAAGCGTGGCTGAAAAGCTTATTAAAACATCTCTGAAGGTATTTTTGGACTTCAAAAGTATTGTAAGGAGATACTCAGTACTACTGCTGAGAAATTGTATCACTGTTGCTGACCTATATATTACACAATTAATTTATACTTTATGACATATCATTATTTTTAAGTGCATGTCTTGGAAAAGCTAACTCTTTAAAAACAAAACCAAAGAAATGCAGTAAAAGTTCACAACCAGAGCTGAAGGTCTAGTCTAGGTTAACTTCTACTCATAGGAAACGATCTGCAGGGAATAGAGCTTTATCTCCATGTCCTTACTGATACGGCTTCTTACTGTTTCCTCTATTCTTGTGGAAAACTATGACACAAACTACCTGGCTGGGTCAGTTTTGTGATCAGAACTGGTAGAGGAAATGTCTAGTGTCCTTGTTCTGGATCTATGCAACTTCAGGTGATACTGAATTTGTCATTGATTTCTTCCTGTAGTGGATGGTGCATACTGGAGCCACAACTGTCCAGAGCAGGAATGCCATGCTGCACGTTTTCACTTGAGTTGTACCTTGAGGAGGCCACCAAAGTTAGAACAGATGTGGGACTGCTCTGAGGGATTTTCCTCAAAATTACATATCTCCAGAAGCAAGGCTTTGTAAGAAAATTTTCACACGGGACCTATAATAAATCTCATCCTGTAGATTTTATGAGGGGAAAGGGCAATCCAAGTCCAAAGGTGATATCTCTCTGCCTTTTTTCTCCCCCCCCCCCCCCCCTACCCCCCCTCCTAAGTCATATCTATTATTTCATGGTTCTGTAAAAAAAAAAAATAAAAAATGGGCTAATTGACTTCTCTTTGTATAGTTTTCCTGTCCTTACTCAGAAGGAAAAGTGGCTTTCGCCAAGAAATATTTAGTAATCGGGAGGGGATAGAAGACCGGAAGGCTCTTTTGTTACCTTTTTTTACAGTTCTTTATGGAAGGTGTGAAGGGCTCATTTGGTAGTGGTTGTGCTACACTAATTTTTGTTTATTTCTGGAGATGGAGGCAAGATTGCTCATTTCTTTAATACTGCTATGGTTGTCTTTCTTGCTGTGCTAACCTTTAAATCTTTATTCCCTTATGGCACTGTATGTGGAACATGAAGTTCATGACTTAACATGCTTCCATATCCTCTTTTTGCCATTGCACTCAGAAACCAATGCAATTAATGTTTTTTACCCTTTCATATTTAATTTTCTTGTGGATTTACATTGCCAGAATTTTGCAGAGGGTTTCTCTACTTCCAGGGTTGAAATTTGCTTTCCCCTGAATGAAAATGAAATTGTTTTCCTTCATCTGTTTGCAGAAAACAAATAAAGAGGGGGATGTTAAATATGGACACACACAATTTCCACTCTTATTTATTAACTTTAAGACATGAGTGCAAGGCCTGCTTTACATGGTAATGGAGCTGATTTACATTTAGTAGCCGAATCCTTAATTATTTCTTCCCATTAGGTGTTTGTAATTTCTTTTCATTCGTACAGAGTCTCTACAGCATTGCAGACAAGTGAAAAGGAAGAAAAAAAAAAAGCTTTTAAAATAATGGTATCCTACTTTTGTAGAGTGTAATGCTTCTCAAAGATTTTTAAAAATAAACAAATTTTCAGTTGCGAGGAGTGCACATCACAGCTGAGGAGCTACATAAATATAGTTTCAAACCACCGTTCCAGTCTTATTGAGTGGAAATACTGAAATTGTTCTGGGCAAGCCAGTTCCTTAGGAGAAAGCTGCCGAATAAGGAGCTGCAGGACCGCAGTCCCTGCACTGTTGCGGTGCCATAGACTGGCAGTGTCAGAAGCATTTCGCACCACCATAGATCTTCTTGTGCAGTGAGGATCTGCTCGGGAGCCACTAGGTCATATTTAGAGCACCTTTACAACTGCCTTTTTCTAGGAAGATGTTTGGTCTCAACCATTCGGAGTACTGCGATTGCTTCATTGGTGACAGCTGTCTAGCTGCTCGGTCAGCAGTGTGCAGCAATGTAAGATGGAAGTGAAGAACGCCTTTTCCAGCTGAAGCTGGGAAATGTCGATCCTCTGGCCAAGCTGGTGTGGAAGCTGCCCTGCCACTGAACTCTGGGGATAGCATCCTTTTTTTTTAAGGATGCTATGGGAGAGTCACCAGTGCTCAGGAAATCAGTCTGAAAACGTGGGCTAGTCTTGCCTTGGGACGGCCTGGTGGGCTGGGTTTGGCTGCGCCATTCTGAATTGGAAAGATGAGTGCTACTAATGCCCTGCCTTTCCTGTGGCACAGAAATTAAACAAAATATATGTATTATTTGCTTTTGTGCTCTGTTTTTTTATGTCCAATATGTGCTGTTGTCCAAGTTGTAGCATAGCCTGGTGCTACCTGATGTATCACATTTAAGAAAAGCCTACTTTGGGTTGCTATCTGTATGTTTCTCTTAGGTAGAAGCTCTTTCTGATTTTTTTTTTTTCCCCCCGGTCGTATATTTTCGCTGTGCATTTCAAACAGTGGTGAACAATAGCTCTGATTACTCCACACAGGCTGTGTGCCTTCAGAATGTATTATCTCAACAGGGACTCGGAGTGAAAAGAAAGCTATTTCCTTGCTTTCTAGCAATAAGTCAATGGACTCTTAAGAGGACAAGCTTTGCCACAGATGCAATTCTTAGGCTATGAGCAAGCAGAAGATAAAAGAGATCAAAAGCTTCAAATTCTGGTGAGGGGGAAAAAGCTGCTGTTAGCAAGGGTCCAAAAGCTATAGCAACACAACTATTCTCTAAGAAGTGAAAACTTAAAAGGAACTTTTAAAATGTGTATCAAACAAAATCTAGTGTATGTTCTCCGTGGACAAAGGAGCATATGCAGGCTCACCACTTTCTCTCTCTCTCAGTGAAAGGTAAACAAAAATCTTGTTTGATTGGTCTCTTTTGTATTCGCCTAGTTACATAGAAGACAGTGGGGGAAGGAGCAGCTTAGAAGCTGTGGAAGGACTGTGCTCAGCAAAACTGTTTTTATTGTTCAGGGAGCCGAGTTTTAACTGCTGGGTTGAATTAGTATATAAAATATAGCTTTGCAACAACTTACGTTTTATTAGAGAATTATATTTCATTTGATCACAGTTCTCTCTTTAAGGATTCACAACTTCAGCTGACCTAAACAGCAACTGAAGCTGAGGGAGGCCACTAAATTATCCCCGGTACTAAAGAAGCATTCAGGCTGTCTTTTGAAGTATCTCATATTTCTTTCTTGCTGTACATAAAAGCATTTACTGCAGAGGACTTTGAGGTTTGTTACATTAACAAACACATTAAGTTCTGAAGATGAAATCAATCTTCCTAAAAATGTAAAAGTAATTATGTAATTCATTTACATTTAGATATGCAATCATGTATCATTTGTGAGTCCTTATAGACTTCTGTGCCGTTTGTACAAAAGCAGGCTGTTGTTACATACACCCAGGAGATGCAGTTCTCATCAGTGGAATATACGCTGGAATTCAGAGATACCACTTCTCACACTGTTCTTGTAGGCAGCATTAGGAATAAAATCTTTTAGTGCAACAACGACACAGAAGAATTATATGGTTGTGATGACTGGTTCTCCCAAATTTTAGTTACAGTCTTGTTTTCTCTGGGAACAGTGTTGCCAGGTCATTTTCCATTCTGTACGAGGAAACGATGGAAACTACCGTGCCTCTGAGGTCCTAAATTTGGAGGGAAAATTCTTTTCAATTAATTGCCTTTTCCCATTGAGGGAAAATGCTTCCCAGTCAATTGCAGAGTTTAGGCAATAGTAGTTGATTGTGGAAAGAGATTCAGTCTCCAGGATGGATATATGAGAATGTTACCAGAGGTTTCACAAGAACTTCTGCATGTTGTACACAGAGTGTGAGAGATAGTGAGCTGTAAAATATTGATTAGGCTCTAAACCCATTATGCTTTTTTTTCTTTTCTCCATTTGAACTGGATTAGGTGATGCTCTGAATTTTTGCACCCTTTTCCTAACGTAAAATATTTTATAGCTATGTATCTTCGAAAACACTTGTAAAGCCTATGCATGTACAGATTTGCACACCAAGAGTCTGAATAGAATTTGGTGAATACATGCAAGATTTTTTTTTTCTCCCTCACATATACATGTGTTCATCTAAACCAGATTGCATTATTATTTGAGACTAAGTATCTCTTTCTCGGATCACAATATATTTTGTTGATCAGAGGTTCAGCATTAATAGAATGATAGAATGAGAATGACGGATCCCTAAATAGTTATTTGTTTTGTTTTGTTTTTCTTCATTCCACTCAAATGGCACTGGACAAATTAGACTGTGGCGTAAGGCCCTTTTTTTGTTACTTCAGATTTGGCGTACTTCACTCTGTACTACCACAATCCCAAACTGTTCCTTAAGCCTTCATAAACATAGCCAGACCTTTTATAAATCCTTGACAAAGACTCTCACATCATCAGCAGGGAAAGTGATCTTTTTATCCTGTTGTGATATCTGTATGCCTTCTACAGCAGTAATCCCTTAATTTAATAAAGACAAAAATGCAATAGCTTGGTTAAGTAATACAGGACGCACAAAAACATTCCTGGTTTATCCTTCTGTTTAGCCTTATTGATCTAATTACAGATTAATTATCCGCATGGGTGCACTGGTCTTCTATACAGTATGTAGATCCATTTAAATCTGCATTCCTCTAAAACCTTTGCAGAAAAAAAGTGCTCATGAGTCAAATGTCTCGCTGGCATTCATCGTCCAGAAATTCTTAAGTTCATTAATTACCTTGGCTGAACATTCTGCGTGGAGCAATTTCATTATGGTGATCAGCAAACAGTGCCCTTTATTAATCCTGCATTAGCCAAAGGAACTAACTTGGGAATCGGACTTTCCAACCCATATCTTAGGCTTCCGAGTGTACAATACGCAAGATGGAGATGTTGGACTTGCAGCGTCCTTCACTAGATTTCGTATTACTTTAACATCATCTGGATAAATATAGACTGTGGAGCCTTCCTTACCTAGCAGTACAGGAGAAGGTCTGCTTTGTTTTAATTTGCCTAAGATTTGTGTCAATCTCCTTTGTATTTTGGGTTCTCCCCACCCATTAATAATTAACAATTTGGTCACAACCCTACATTTCTCTATATCATGTCCTTTTTAAGTGTCTCACAAAAAGATCTTAATAGTATCATTACGAGGCTTTTGGTCATTCTTTTAATTTTAGTCCATTTTCTTTTGCTTTAATAAGGAGAATATGTCCTGTGGCTTTAATCAGGATTGAAGATGGTTTTATGTAGTACACAACATTCAGCAGCACTTTCTTTTGAGACTCCTCAGTACCTACTAACTTCGTATCTACTAACTTCTTACCTACCTTCAGTACCTAATCGCCCATTGTCGAATTGACTTCAAATCAGAAGTTTTTCCTCCTCATGTCATTTTGAGTCAGGTTCTTCAAATTTGGCTAGGACAAAAAGCTACTATATTAAAATTGTCATTTTGAAATAATGTTTGCCATATTAATTTTTCTTTCTTTTTGATGGTGAAAAGAATTTACTTAAATTCTGACATACTTTTCTCAACTTTTTCACCTCCGTTTTGCTTTTTGAGTGGTCACTGGAGTAAGCTATCCTCTGAGTAGCACTACATATGGTTTTGGGGTATGATACTGGAGATGATTAGTTGGAGCAGCCCAAAACAGAGCCAGGGACTGAAATAACGATTAAACGACATAGATGATCAGGTCTAATGCCTGAGCTCCCTCCCTAGCTCTCCTTTATTTAGCACTATACCTCCATCCCTTGAGGTGTTTACAAGTATGATGGATGTCTTTCTAGAAGATCTCCTACAGTTGAAGCAGAAGTTATAAATTTGCTGAAAAGATAGCTGTTAAGAAACTTTGTAGTAATTTATACATTAAATCAGTCTAAATAAATGTTGTGGTCCTTCCTAGCTTTAATATGTGTAAGCATACGTGTCATGACTGAGTTGTCAGTAAAGCATTCTCAATAATAAGGATACTTTATATTTCTCTCTCAAAGATTATGATTCCTATATTTCACAGATATTTTTGACAGCTTGGAATAAAAAAACCCCAACTGTGCTGCCCTCTTCCATATAGCTATAACATTAGTGTTTTGTCTATGGGGTTATAGAATTGCATATGATTGCCCTTGGTTTCTGTACACTTTCCTGCTGGGCTGTACTACCTCCTAGATGCATTCAATTTTAACTTAACTGTTGTGGGGATACAGACTGTAGCTAAAGAAACAGGGATATTTGTCCTCTGTTTCCTCCAGTAGTTCAATATTGCAGATGTTCTTCCTTTTCACGCTTTTTGTTCAAGTCTTCAATTCACTACTGTTTTCATCAGCTGTGTAGTTTGTTAGCCTATTCTATGTCTTATCTTTAATGTCCAAAGGCATTGTTTAACTTTTAGTACAGTTCCTGGGTTGTTACAATGCTACTGTTTGTATTTTCCAGGCTGGAGAGTTTTGTATCTGTGGCTTAAATCATGTAATGACTTATACATGCCTTTTATAGAGTGGAAATTCTTGCAGTTTCAGTGGGAACAGTCACAGGGTATTAATTTTACGGAGTTGACAAGATGTTGGTAAAAGTTTACCAATAAAGAGCATTTTTGATAATGAGACAATATATTTCTGGAGAGCTGTAGCTTCAAATACTAGAGGCACTTCTACCCTACTGTGTTTTTTTTTTCCTTTACCTGCAGTTGTATATTTTTAATCCAATATGTGAGTACTCTTCTGAGTGGCTATTGTTTTTGAAACACTGCAATGGGTCCCCGATGAGATAGATGTGTAGTAAGCCTAACCAGATGGAGACGACCAAAGTTGTGCCACTGACTTCAGGAGGGCCAGGACCGAGCCCCTGAACTTTACTGACTCAATGAAATGCTTCTGCATACCCCTGCCCTTTGCCTCTCATCAACTGCACGTTCTCCAAAGTACTTACCGTCTTTTGCTGTGAACCATGTCAGTACCCAGGGTGTGGGTAAGTGGCCAATGTAATTGTTGCCAAGAAAACTGGAAGTCCCAATCCTTTCTCCTTACTCTTTTGTACCCCTGTGCCAATATCTAGCCATATGGTTCCACCCCTTGTGTCAGCTTTTGCAGTAAGACAATTCGTCTTCCTAGTCTGGCAGGAAACTAGTCAGGTTTTCTTCTGCTGTATTTTTCTGCCAGATTAGTAAAATGCATTGGCTTGCCAAGTGATCTGATGACAGCTTACTTTCCATACTGACAACTGTCTGAGAAAAGAGCTCTGCAGACAAATCGTACACTATCTCTGAAGCAAGTTTCCCCACAGCCCAACTTCTCCCCAGGAGCCCATGAGCTCAATTTTGGGGAACACATCCTGTATGTAAGTAGAGGCCAAACACTGGTCTGCAAGATCCTTTGTCTGAGAGTGCTGTTTTCCCAGTGGAATTTCCCTTGTGGAGTGAAATCACTTACTTAGGGCAGTTGGATTCTCAGAAAAAGAGGTCTCATTCATCTTGATTTGGAGATCAGCCCTGAGGGACACCTGTTGTGTCTTCCTTTAGTGCAGTTCTGTGCTGCTTAGAGCCAAGGACTGTAGATGCTACACCACCATTAATTTAGGGAATATTTTTGGAGGATCTTTACAGAAGAGGCTTTTGGCAGTGTTGCCTGTCTTTCCTGCAACCTGTTGTAGTGGAAAGCAACTTAGGCCTGACTCTAGGTGGGCCTAATTTTAGAGTAGAGGTTGCTTGGAGGAAGAGACTGTCCCATCTACTGCTACTGAATGATTTCAAGATGACTAAGGACATTGAGGATACAGTTTGAGGGCTGGCAGTGAATGCCTGTTCTTTAGCAGTGACAAGAATAAGGAGAGCAATGTATTTGCTCCAGAAAAAAACCCAAACACAATAGGATTAATTATTCCTGTTGTTATTATTTTTTTAAGGGTATAATATATTTCATTTTATATTTGTCTTCTAATAGACACTCCCAGAGAACTGAGATTCTCCCTCATGAACTAAGTTTTCTGTCCCTAACATATATACATGCCGTCCTATCCCTTATTCCCTCCATAGTAGAGCTCTGTTTCTGCATGCTGCTGTGATCTATTCGTACTCATCCAGTGGAGGGTCCTGCTAGGTATGGGGCATCTGTGTCCTTAGACACGTGCACAAGAAATAACGGAAAAGGCACACTGTATAGGACCATCTTCTTCAAGCGGTCTTTAGGCAAGTTGAATTTGCTACTGGGAGAAGACCGAGCCTGTAGGGTGTCTCCTTGCTGCCTGCTCCTGTGCTGGCACATGAACAAATATGCCTTATGAATAACGAGCCCAGACCATGGCCTAAGTTTCCTCCTTTTGTTGAGAAATGCTGGCAGTTACTGATACGAGTCAGACAGGGAATTTTGTGTAGGTCATGGGCATGCCAGGTTGCTGGCACACGGATGGTGGCATAGGAATGGGACCAGCCTAGGAAAATCTTGCTGGGTGAGGACTAGTGGATAAGTACTGTCCCTCAGGGTGTACCAA
Organism: Aptenodytes forsteri; assembly: GCF_000699145.1. Classification (NCBI taxonomy): domain Eukaryota; kingdom Metazoa; phylum Chordata; class Aves; order Sphenisciformes; family Spheniscidae; genus Aptenodytes; species Aptenodytes forsteri. Next base: position 1,076,370 of record NW_008794260.1, read on the forward strand.
CCTAGGTATGCTCTGTCTGTGGTGGTCTGAAGGCACTCCAAGACCCTGAAGTGGAAATAGTCTGCTCCATTGTGGTGCCATAACTGAGACCCTTTTCAGGAATAAATCTACCTTGGAAATGGCCAAAGAATATGAAAAGTACATTCCCAAAACAGAAATTTTCTAGCTTTGAAGGAAAGTGTTTCTTAGAAACTTTCATATGAGACATCTTGCAACACTCCACAGACAATGTGGACTGACTGAGTGAAGGCTCCTCAGTGGAGAAGTTTCAGGCAACCAAATTCCAGAGTTTCAAAATATTTCACCAAACTGACAGCCCAAGTTTGATTCCTGGGAAATGAGTCTGCTAACATAGAATCATAGAATCATTAAGGTTGGAAAAGACCTCTAAGATCATCGAGTCCAACCATCAGCCCAACACCACCATGCCCACTAAACCATGTCCCTAAGCGCCTCATCTACACGTCTTTTAAATACCTCCAGGGATGGGGACTCCACCACTTCCCTGGGCAGCCTCTT
>NW_008794260.1:1078544-1085878 GCF_000699145.1 Aptenodytes forsteri
CTCTGGATGTGACCATCCAACCAATTCCTCACCCACCGGACAGTCCACCCATCAAATCCATACCTCTCCAGTTTAGAGAGAAGGATGTTGGGGGGGACCATGTCAAAGGCCTTACAGAAGTCCAGATAGACGACATCCGTAGCTCTTCCCTTGACCACTGATGTGGTCACTCCATCATAGAAGGCCACTAGGTTAGTCAGGCAAGACTTGCCCTTGGTGAAGCCATGCTGACTGTCTTGAATCACCTCCCCGTCCTCCATGTGCCTTAGCATAGCTTCTAGGAGGATGTGTTCCATGATCTTCCCAGGCACAGAGGTGAGGCTGACAGGTCGGTAGTTCCCAGGGTCCTCCTTTCTACCCTTTTTAAAAACGGGTGCAATATTTCCCTTTTTCCAGTCACCAGGCACTTCACCTGACTGCCATGACTTCACAACAGTCTACTACAGGCTGCCCAATCAAGGAGAGCCTACTGACGGAGCCTTCTTACTCCAGCTACAGGAGGCATCGTGCTCGCAGGCTCTCATCCTGCTGGGGGACTTCAACCACCCCGACATCTGCCATGACTTCAAGTATGCTGCAGTGTAGCCAGCATGTCTCACAGCAACAGGCTGAGGGCCCTTGCTAGCACCTCGTCCCTCTAACCTTGGCATGTCATCCCACAGCTTGTCACGGGCAAGCCTGATATTATCCCCCTCCCCCATGAAGTCTAGTTTCCTAAGTGCTGAAAGAGCCATTCCTAAATGCTGAAAGCAGTATTCTGGTTTCCTAGTCTTTGTGGAATCAACCCCCTTTAGAATAAAACTAATAGAGATTTCATTTGAAGGTGTTGTCATGAGTACCTTGAAACTTCAGATGAAGACCTCGCCTCACGTCTTAGTTGTAATCCAAAAAGATCACCATTTCTCATCAGAGTGAGATTGCCGTTTTTCTAATTTTAGGTGACATCAGCTTTTGGAACAGAACTAATTTGTCCAGAAAAAATTCATTTGTTTTACAGCAATACATCCTTTATATTTTCTTTTGTTAATTTATCAGCAAAGCTCCCATTGTTTTTTTACTGATGATAAATTACACTTTTTTATGGAGTGCCGAGTCATAGTAATTTCCTTGTTCCAATTTCATTAACTTCCTGGTAGTATTGTCTGGAGCAACCAGATGCTGATGTGTAATCCAACTGTTTCCCTAGTATGTGGGAAGCAGTAAACTTTTTGTTTATCTTGTAAACAGTTCTGGCTATATATCTTTGGCTGTTTCTTTCCCATGGCCAGATTAAGATTGGCATAAACCGTATTCCCATTGGCACCATGTAGTGCCTAGAAACAGGGACAAAAACATCCTAGACCTATGTTATTAGTCTGGTTCACAGAAGTTGAGTGGCTTTGTTTTGTTTTTAAGTCTGGCTGGGTTATGTTATTTTTGCGTATAATCTATACATGAACAGTCTCTGAGAAGCTGGAACTTTACAGTTGATCATAAAATTAAATACATCTTTCTAGAACCTTACCTAAAATCTTCTGTAAAAGGGGAATATTAACATTTAAAACCAATGGAAAAATATTAAACAAGATATAGCAGAGAGAGATTTTCTTAATTCTCACAAATATATAGCAATTGCCAAGTCAAAAATAACAAGTTAATCATTTTAAGTGAGAGCTGTAGGAAAAAGTCAGGCATTTTGCATCCATTGCAAATATTTACTGTTATAAAAAGTGATTTTGCTAAGCATCAACCTATATTTGGGTAAATGTATGGATTTTACATCAAATCTATCAAGAACTATTTCAGATTAACACTTTTGTGTTTGAACATCTCTTTCAAAAAAGTTTCAGAAAGGTTTTTGGGCTAGTCTTGAAAGGGTTTGAAGTCTTGAATTACTGTTTTTGTTGGTGTAGCCAGTAATATCAGCGCCATAATCAATCACCTATGCATCATATTTGTAAGTTGCTTGAACATTTTGGGATGAAATATCTTTGTTTTCCTTAAGATTAGTTCAAAATACCTCAACATCTGACATTCTGTCCAAGTTATTCTGTCAAAGCTGGATATTTTTAGCAACAGCAAATATAAGTAACTATGAGCAGCTATTGCAATAAGATGTGTTTTCATTTTCTAACTGTTGAAATGGTTACTTGAAAAGAGAGGGGAAAAAAGCAATGCATCGTTCCTGGTTTGGAATTTCTTTGCCTTATGTGCTTTGAGACAGGTTTTATGAAAGGCCATGCTGATAAAAGCTTGACATGCCGCCTTCATCAAGGTATCCTTACTTAGGCATTCTCGACCTGAGTTACGATTTGAAATATTTATTGTTTAATTTTTAGACTTGCTAATAACGATTTTTGGAAGTTAGATCCGAACAATTTGAATTTAAACTCCTGAATTATATTTGCAGGACTGGCGTTCTTATTCTGTGACTGTGGACCGCCCCTTTGCTTTATTTTAACTGGCTCAGAAATAGGCACTCTAATCTTTGCTTACACGACCAGATTGAGATTGGCATTCAGGCTGATTTTTACAGTGTGGCACATTTATATTGTTTCTTTTAGATGCAGCAAGATTGTGAAGTTGGCTGCAACTATATATAACTATGTATGCAATATAACCACTTGCAGGTCTAGATTCAGTACTGAGGCATATATAAATTAGGCACTGAAATTTTTCCATTTTGGGTGCCCAGATATGTGGTGGGCCAGAACTGGACACCTAGTATTCCTATACAATGTGCAGGGAGATCCAAGTGCCTTAGAAAGATAACTATGCTTATGCAGTAAGGTTTCCATCACTGGCAACTATGAAATGGGAGCAGGAGGGAAGAGGGAGAATCGTCATCTGCATGAAAGGCTGCCTTGGAAGAACATAAGTGGACTTTGGAGCTTGGGAGTTCTTCTCAATTTAGTTTAGACATAGCCTCTGAGAGCCTGCGTAGCTTTGCAGAGGGCTTCCAGAGCTAGGAATTAGACAATAGTGAGTACAGTGATATATTTAAAACCCTTTCTCCTCTATTATCTGTTTCTGGGCTGTAGGTAGGCACCTCCATCAACTTGGGATCCAGAGTTCAGAAGGTACTGCTAAGAGATGTTGTCCACACATGAATACTGGAAACAACAGAAAAGAATTTACACCATATTTTCTTAAGTTTGTAGGTTTTTAATGACTTTTTATATTGTAGCCAACACTATACGAGCCATGCTTCATGGCTTTCTTTCTGATGCTCTGAAAGTCAGGATTTTTGCTGCAAAATAGGCTGAAAAGCTTGAGAATGCTCTTTTTTGCCCAGGTAAGTTTAACTATCCTGACGGCTAGGTGGCAGCTCAATTTGAAATTGCTATTTTGTACACAGGCCTTTGCATTGGCCTATATTTTGCTTTAGATGCCTGCATCCACACTTGGACCTCACTCTTAGTTTTGTCTACAAAGTGCAGTAAATTGGCCTAGAGAAACACTGGAACTGGTTTCTCAGAAAGATAAGCTAGTCTGGCTGGAATATTTCCATATCACAAGTATACTAACTCCACTGATTTGGATAGTTTATTTAGTTAGCTGTCTTTAGATGGAACTGAGCCATGAAGTGTAGAACTATTCTGCTGTATCCAAAAATTTCGAGATTGGAAGCAACTGCAGTTCTACTAGGGCAACTAGAACAATGCCAAAATCGCTATTATTATGTAAGTACAAAATTTACTGCCTGCGAAGTAGTTATTAGTTTGGTTCGTAGACTGTCTGCCAGAATGGGCATAGCCAGTGGAAGTTATTACTATTGTTTCCTTTTGTTCCAGCAATGAAAAAGAACCAAAGACATTGGATTTAATGTTTTAATAATGCTTTGGGTTGATTTTTTCATTTAAAACACTTATTTGTAGTTAAAAAATTCTTCTGTGTCTCATAAAAGTAGTAGTTGTGAGCACCAGGATTACATGAACTGATGTTTTCATTCAGCTCCAACTATTTTTATCAATGTTATTTATACACTTATTTATACACTTATTTGCAGTGCATTTGGTGAAAAACGTAAGACATTTCTTAAAAGTAACAGCAAAAGGGATGAAAATATTTCAATTCTGATAGTAACAATTTTACTGAAAGAAAAGTGCACGACTTGTATTGACAAAAATAATTACTACATTAGATGCAGATCTTTCAATTTTAGTACTAGAAGGTAAAAATAGGAGACTCACATACTGTAATTTCTAATCTGTTGATATTTTTGCACAGATTTGTTTTAAAATTGACTGAATCAGGCCTTGTTCTTCTAATCAGATTAGCATTGCAGGTATCTTTAAAATTTCTAATGGCAGGGGGAGTTGGTATCTTTTAATTTATTTTTTTAATAATACAATTTTATTATGACAATAATGACTGAAAATATTAAATAATTGCTGTATTAAAATTTTCATACAGCTACTGGTTAACAGTCCAGTCCTGTAGGAATTTATTAAAAAATGCATAGTCTTCATTTAAAGGTGCTCCACAAAATGGATCTGATTAAAGCCAATGGAACTGCAAACCTGAGTGTTTTAGAAAGGTTTGTATCCTGCCTATAGGGAAATTGTCACACCAACTGTAAGAAATTATGTTTTCGACAAAAGAAACAAGTTCAAAGTATGCAGTAAATGAGACATCTCTTAGTTATCTCTCCTGCTAAATGCCTAAGTAGGGCTTAATTCAGGCACGTTAGTTTGCAAATGTTTATGTAATCTCTTTTTCTCTCAATATTATAATACTTTTGTACGCATTGAGTTGTATGGGTCTGTCTCATCTGATGTGGTGGTGATGTTTAGCATCTCTTCCAACACTTGTGGTGAGCACAGAGGGAAAGAAGGTGGTCGGAGCCTGGTCTTTGTGAGGGAACAAAGAGTGTGGGGGAGCTGAAAGGGAAGGTGGAGACAGTACCCGATTGAATGCATAAGTCTGCTGAAAGTTGAATGCACACAATATAAAGGCAATTTTTTTTTTTTCCTTCTGTTGGCTGGTCATACCAGAATAGAATAAAAACTGAAGTCCACTGGAGCCACCTTGCATTTTCCTGTCAGTTGCCTTTTTTGTAAACAAAAAAAAACAAAAAAAAAAGTTTGCTACATAGAAAGCTGTTTTGCAAACCAAAGGGGATCAGATTAGAAGGTCATAACAGAACTGAGGAAAGGAACTCAGAAAATGCCCCTCGTCGAAGAGCGGTATTGTTAATTGCCTCTCCCACTATAAAATTCTGGTGTCTGAGGAAAGCTGGAAGAGCTACAAGTAGTGTGTTAATCTGTCTTCAAGCAGTGGGTGCCAGCAAGGATAGAAGACAGCCAGCAGTATGTTTTTTGTTTTCAGACTTTCTTTTCTGACACCAGCTGGCACTGAAGCACTTGATGTGTTTAACAGGCAGGAAGGATAGCTATGAAATGGTTTAAAATAAGTTTGAGGAGTACTGAAATCTGTGTAAAAACTAAACATATGAAAGATGTTTCTATATTTGATAGGAACTGTAGATGAAAAGCCGAGCATTTGTGACTGTTTAGCAGTTGAACATCCTCAATTTTGAGAGGCTGAATCCTTGGTGATAGGCCAGATTTAACTGCAATCTGGAACAAAAATCTCTAGAAAATGTGCTGTTGAGATATCCAGAATTAACCCTTGGCAAAGCAAGCACAGTTATATTCCTCGATGGTTTGGGGACATGGTTATGACTTATAGCTGTGCTTTGCTTGTTTTTTGTTAATCCTTGTTCTCTGCCATAATACAAATATGAAGTTTATTAATTACATTTGTGGGTAAGATTCATCTTTGCTTTGTTTTGATGTCTTCAAATGCTGTGGAGGGTCTGTGCAAATTCACACATAGAGAAGGACTGGTTTGTTTAACAGTTTTTTGGGACGTGAATGCTTTGCTGTTACTCTGCACTGTCTAGCCTTTCCATTTTGGAAAATGAGCATAAGAAGGTAGTTCTATAAATCTAAATAAGAGTTGTCTCAAGTGGATAGTCCATCTTGGACGTATTCTAGTCTGGCTTTTAGATTTTGTCTGGCGTTGAGGTTATTTGTGTCTCTAACACAGTTACCTGCAAAGTTTGACCCTTGTACATATGCTAGATCTCTCAGCTGCTGATATGAGGGAAAATTCAATTTTTCCTTTGAGTGATTTTCATATGTACATTTGACTGCAAGCATGCAGGAGACTTATAAGAGTGAGCTTGGAGATATTTTGTTTAGCAGTAGCATATAGCAGGCATACATATAAACTAAGGTTTACATTTGTGCCAAAATAAGACATGCCCATAGTTCATATCAGAGGTAGTTCCAGATTTCCAGCCAAACCAACAGATTCACGTCATATTTTTCTGAAAATCTTATCATCAAGTGTAGAACTGTCTCTTCGCTTTTTGGACAAAAACCTGTTTTTTTTTTTTTTAAATACAAACACAATAAATTTTTATGCAGTCTGTCACCATAATAAAGAGAATCACATGTAAAACTTGTCGGATAGATGTGAAATGTGTAGAGATTTGATGGCGGGCTGGACTGAGAAAGCATTCCAACAGATTTTGGGCAACATTGGCAGCTTAACTGAAAAGATTAATGTTTAACTGATTTTTTGTTTTGCAGTAGCTGGAAGCAGTAGATGCAACATGCTAATTTGTATAGGCAGTATGTATGAAAGAACATCAGCAGGTGCACAGGTAAGTAACTTTGTACTGTATATGGAGGGAAAGTTATTTGGTAGTGATGGATAATTCTGTATGTCAACTCATCAGCAGAATATTTGAAATGTCATCCCACCTCATATTTCTCACAAAATTCAAAATAATCATTCACAAACTAAGGAACAGCTGAACAATTTTACGATTATGTAGAATACACTATTAAAAAAGATAATAAGGGCAATTAAGATAATCAGTCATCAGAATTTTCTAGCATTAGTTTTCAAAAGGAAAAAATAACGGGATATAGTAGTAACAAATGCATTTTTAAAGTGCTTATGTTGATACTTGATTGTTTTTCTGATTTTTCTTCTAAGTGTGACCTGATTTAAGTTGCAGAAAAGACATTCAGACAAAAGGCATATTTAAGGAATAAGTTATTCCCCCCCCATTACTTTCACCTATTAAGTAATAGTAATATTTGGAACAAATAAGGGACTACCATAGGCTATGCCCACAGACCTGTAGATATCACTGATTTTATGGGCTGGTAAGCATATATGGTAAAAGCCTGGCTAAGAATATTCCTCACCCTTTGGACTATTGACTGGTGAATATGAGTGATTTGAAAATTAACTGATAAATAATGGAGATTTTTTTTTTGTAGGCATCCTTAACTAATGTAAGTTTTGAAGGCTTCTGTCTTTTTCATAGTAAG
>NW_008794260.1:1085931-1124218 GCF_000699145.1 Aptenodytes forsteri
TCTTAGAGGTCTTTTCCAACCTCAATGATTCTATGATTCTATGATTCTATGATTCTAAGTTGCAGAAAAGACATTCAGACAAAAGGCATATTTAAGGAATAAGTTATTCCCCCCCCATTACTTTCACCTATTAAGTAATAGTAATATTTGGAACAAATAAGGGACTACCATAGGCTATGCCCACAGACCTGTAGATATCACTGATTTTATGGGCTGGTAAGCATATATGGTAAAAGCCTGGCTAAGAATATTCCTCACCCTTTGGACTATTGACTGGTGAATATGAGTGATCTGAAAATTAACTGATAAATAACGGAGATTTTTTTTTTTGTAGGCATCCTTAACTAATGTAAGTTTTGAAGGCTTCTGTCTTTTTCATAGTAAACATTGAGTGTTTTTCTGATGTTACTGCAGAATGGCTTGTGATGTGTGAGAAAGGGGAAGACCGGATGTTTCAACCTTTCTGCTTTAACTTCTGCTGCATGTTTTTTTGCAGTGTTTCATGAGACTGCAGTCATCTTAGCCCCCTTTGGCGGTATCACTATGGTGTCCTGTAAAAATCTATAACTGGTTTAGGAAGAAGAATGTTGAAGAGAGATTATGTTTCAAGGGAGTTGAAACAATACGTTCATTAATGGAGGGAAAGCAAGAGAATATGCTGGGCATAAAACCATGAAAATAGGAAACTTGGCAAATGGTATACGGCCTCCATATGAAGTTTTAAGTAATGGCATTTGGCACTATCATTTCCAGAACTTCAGACGAAACACTTACAAAAAGAGAAAATTATCACTTTTTGACAAGGAGGGGAATTTGGATTTGAATTAACAGTGAACTAAAGGAGGATAATAGGTGTGAATTGAAACTAATTGGTGTTTCAGATCATTAAGCTGCTTGAAAATAACATGTGTGGTGAGAACTGTAGAAGTTAAGTCTCTCTTAAATGCCTAATTAAGCACAGTTCTGTTCTGCACGGGAGAGAAAAAAATGTTATGTCACTTGCTGCTTTGTACTTAACTGACATTTAAATGGACAGTCAGTCAAAAGATTTAGCTTCTGTGTGGTAAATTTCTCCTCCTGATTAGGCTGATCTACCGGTCCAAGAAGGGGCGATGCCCTGACGCATACAGCTATAGGCATAAAGATGGGCACAGGTATAATCAAAGTTGTTCAGAAAACATTGAGTAAATCAGAACGAGCAGGTGGTTGGCACAACTGATGAGCATTTTCAAGCACGTGGTTAATGTGGGTGCAGAAGCCCTGTAGCTGGGTGTCTAAATCAGCTCACACCCTGTGGCCTGATTTAAGCACACACATATGTGAGTTAGGATATGACAAAGGTATTAAAAATGAATTTTTCACTGGAGAAATATCCATTAAAAAGCATGGAAGAACCTCCCTTCTACTCCCTTGAAAAAGGGCTGACAGTTGTTAAACTTATGTAAAATAAATCGGACAATTTGACATGTAAGATCCTTTGCTTTCCAACAAACTATTGAGTTCACTGGCCACAATCCAACAGAGAGAACAAAGTGTGCAGAATAAACACTGTCTATAGCAGGTGGAGGTAATGCCTTATTATACACAAATGCTGTTTTGTGTTGTGTAACCTGGGGACAATTTAGCAGACAATTTTGTACTTAGGAAAATCATGGTTTATGCAGAAAAGGAGAACCACGGATAATGAATTGTCTACATCTGAAAATACCACACTAGATCTGAAACACATGTCCTACCACATTGTCTTATGATTTCAAAAGCAGAGGAAGGAAGAGAGATTATTAAATTTAATTTCGCTCCTTCATATCACTTTAAAACAGATGTTTAAACCCAAAAACTTATCCCTTCTTTCCAGTGTGTTTTCTTAAATATTTTAGTACCAATGTTTTGTCACTCAAGAGCAAACATACAGTGGCCTGTATTCATCATGCAGCTAAGAAAGAAGTATTGTAATTTTGTGCATGCAAACCTCAGTTTAACTGTAAAAATAATAAAACAAAACAAAACAAAACAAAACAAAATAAAACAAAACAAAATAAAATAAAATACAAACAAAACACAATTCCGCTGTGAGAAGCATGGATTGTATGTATGTACGTGTATGTACGCAGGTGTGGCTGGTTGGCTCCAGGGGAAGCTGATTGGGAAAGGCTTTCCTTTCCCAATAGTTTTTTACCCTCAATTCCACACAATCAAGTGCCGATACTTTCAAGAGAATATAGGTTAGCTGAGGTGTGAATTACACGTTTAAGAAGCCAGGAGTCATCTGATGTATTTTTTCAAGACCAAAGCATAGGGAGTTATCTATTGCACAGTTCAGGTGGTTGTGAGCAAAAGGGAAACTTACTAAAGTTTTCAGACTGCTGACATTTTGTGCAAATGAGGCAGTTGTTTTCACATTCCTACAAAACTGGAAAGTCAAAATTACGTGAATACTCAGGTAGGAGTATGGAGTCCAACAGACTTGACTGGAGTACTAGAGCCTACATCACCGCATCACCAATAGATTACCACAGTTCTGTGTTTCCAACTTCGAGATGTAAAGGAAGAGGAAACAACTGGTTTCCCATGCAACATGTTTTGCTGATTTTATCCGATTTCATAATTATCAGCAATAGCACTTTTTCTTCCAAGTGATTTATAAATACTGACTAATTTGTTCTCACAATTGTCACAACAATCTGGATTTTACTCTCTCAGACTAAAAAAAATCACTGAAGACAAGGAAACAGAGTCAGTCAAATATTAGTCAAAGGGTTCATTTCCTTTGTGAAGTCAGCCTCAAAGTGGCATTAGGTCTCATCTGGGCAGTCCTTATTTCCAGTGTAGGTCTAGTCACTAGGTACTTGTTCACTTGCTCATTTTCTGTGAAGCTGGTTTCTCTTGAACCTTATTGCCAGAGGAGAGGAAATTAAAAGAAAAAAAGAAAAAAGAAAAAGAAAAAAAAAGCTTTCCATTGTTAATGCAGCTGGCTTTGTAAGTTTACTTCAGCTTCGTTCCCATCCTCTTCAGTTAATGTTTTGCTCTGCGTATATTCAGGTGGCAATGTTTATAGAAATGATCTTTTCATAAAATTTATGGTTATCTTCTCAAGCGTGTAAGTGTTATCCTGAACTTTCCATTCAGGCAAGTGCAAAATAGCTGCTCCTTTGTTCTCTGTGGCATCACAGAAAAGAAAAATGAAGGGAATGAATGAGACGACGGAGCCATGCTCAGCCCAAGCCCTTAATGGCTCATCAGAAGATCTGGTAAAGGTGCCCAAGGTTATGTTCTCCTTCACAGCCAGAGAGGCCTGGGCTGTTCTTTGGGGCAGAGGTTTTCCCCGCTGCCCTCTCCTGCGAGGGCGTGACTGTACCGTCACCCACTCCGGTTACGGCTGGCTGTCACAATTGAGCCTGCTGGTTGGAGTGGGACTGCTCATGGAGAAGATGATACTCTTTGTAAGCACGGTTGGTAACAGTGGACATGAAATGTGGTAATGTTCCTCAAAGATCTTACCCCTTGGTACCAGATCAGCCTAATCCTCTTTGGTCGGTAAAGTCTTGTGGAAATGTAACACGACGTATGATGATGATGATATTGAATGTCTCAGAGTAGTTTTTGCTCTGAGTGCTGTTCTGAAACCCCATGGAGAAGTATTTTTTTTCCTGCCCTGCACGTGGTGTGAATTAACTCCATGAGTAGAGTTTCAAACAAAAATAAGCATTTAAAAGCTTTTTTCTTGGCAAATGTTTTCCAAAATGTAACATCGCCTGTATGCATATCCACGTGAATGCGGTGGGATGTTTAGCAATGCAATTTCCATTTTGCTTTAATGCTCATTAAATAATCGCAAGAGCTTTACTTTTTAAACATTTGCTTAAATTCAAATATTAAATATTAGTGAGATTTTAATCTGAAAAAAGTGTAAGAGCAGTTCTACTTTAATTTTACTCCAACCTTGTGTTCACCTTGCAACTATCACATAGGGAAGCCTGAAACATTATTAGTAGCTATAATTTGTGACAAGCTTATCTCTGAAGAACATTACATGAAGTCCAAAAATGTGACTTCCTATTGTTCACAGGACAAAGAGTTATACTGGGGCAAGAGACAGGGATGGCTATTAAATAGCAATGTTTCAAGGTTTTATAAAGCTACTGTAAAAGATTCAAAGCAGCTAAAATTTTTAATGTTTATAGAATTTGTTCAGGACTCTAAAATGGAAGGTGCAATTTAATTGATGGCATGCTAATACAAATTAGCAGTTTTCAGCCCTTCTTCCTGAAAAATGAGATATTCTTTAATAATTGACTGAATTCTTCAGCACCCGCCACCTGTGAGACATTGTAGGTTATTGTCAAAAGATGACCGGAATACAGAGGTACTAAATATTTCATCTTAATGATAATGTATGCTGCAAAAGGTTTGAACTTAATATCGAGCTTTGAATTGACTTTTGATAAAAGACATACTGGATTCTCTGTCTTTTTTTTTTTTTTTGCACATTAACTTTGTGCCAGGAGCAGGGGTCAAAGCTAGCATTTAAGTTCAGATTTTTCTCTATTTATTGCTGGTAAAATGGGAATATCAGGGGATTTATTTATTTTTTTTGTAATTTTTAAAAGTTGTCTGGATCAAGTTCAACTAATTAGGTGTGTTTTTACAGAGATGGATAGGATAAATGTCAAAAGTGTTGCGAGTCAGTTATTTAAGTGAAGGATGTCCCTATTCCACTGAAGTCAAAGGTAATTTTACCATCCCTAACACTTTGAAAGTTTTGTGCTGTACTCAGCCGTGCACCCAGCTGTGTCCTACCCAGCTAAGTGCATTTATTAGTCAGAGAATCAGCATTAAACACTGGTGACATAAGAGCCAAATATCTATCATAGTCGTATGGGCTGTAGTTCAAGACAATTCAAAATGTATTTCCTAATTTTCATGACTGACTACAACACAAAACCAGGTATTTCCTGCATGTCTAGAGTTGTTTCTTCTTTTCTTTATTTTTTGAAGGAATTTCAGAAAAAAGTTGTTCAAGCTTAACATGGACAAGTCTCACCAAGTTCTCTTTCAGGAGCGTTTTATAGTCATAGTCCTATTGTCCAAAGTTGCTTCTGTCTATGAAGCAGCAATTAATTTATGTGCATTAAAAAAAAAAAAAAGTGAAGGTAATCTTTACAGCTATCAGGTATTTTTCCTGATATATACTGCTTTTTTCCGCTTTCTACTTATTGTATGCTTTTTACTGTTGAAATTAAGTCCTACAAATATACAAAGTGCTATGCATGCTTTAATACTTTTTTCAGTTTATAAACCTTTTTAAAAAAGGTCCTAATTAGTCTTGCAACATAACAATAATAACTTGCCACTCACATAGCTCTCTCTTTTGGAAGAATTTCCAGGAAAATGACCATGATCTCTACTGTTTCTAAATATGAGTATTTGCTCTTAAACATTGTTTTAGGGAATTAGGCCCTGCATTTGCCCCAAATAAGATGGTTAATTATGAGTGTTCTAAAAAATAACTATCTTCAGGCGCTTACCCACTGACTGATTTATAATTTAGCAGAATGGAAAAATTATACTGTTTTGTTATATTTTTGCAAGATCTAAGTGTCAATAATGATTTTTTCCTCCTTGAACTGGCTGTTTAAGATCTTCTCTTAAGACTGATCATGTTCAAAACAGAGAAATGAGTTCAGAGTTTGAAAAAACTGGCAATCCAACCATTTGTATGCTCCGTGTCATACCTGCATCTTTTCAGAAACCAAAATATGCTCTACTGCTGCTTCCTTCAGTTACCCACATTGGTTTTGCACCAGCAAAACAGGCTGAGAGGGTTCTAGGGCTTTTTGTGCCTTAACTACAGAAATGTGGACCATGGTGCAGTCACTTACGCTCAAGCATCAATGAGAGAAAAACGCATGCAACAACTTACAGGCTTGAGCCTTGTGAAACAAATAAAATTTGGGCCTTAATCCCACCTTCATTAAAGCTGATGTCAAGGTTTTTGCTGTCTGGAGTGGTACAGGATGGCGCAGAAAGAGGAAGTTTGGGACTGAAGGATGATGCCAAGGTCTGTGAGGGGTAAACAGGAAGTGTCAATCATGGAAAGAGAAAAGAAATAGAAAGAAAGCCCTCAGAAAGCAAAAAATGCTGTTTGCTTTGCAATACTTAACTGAGTGAAGCTTAGAAGCTACAAATTTACTTGATCAAGGCAGAAAAAAAAAGAATGGAGAGGATGTCAAAACCCATAAGCTGCAGCAGATCAGTGGATATGCAGCTGCTGCAATTAAGCTCTTTAAAGGGCATGTGTTAAGTTGTAAAAGTTTGAAGTCAGAAATGTTTATTTTGCACAGTTATTCATTGTGCTGGGTGATGAACACGTATAGCACTATGCAAACAAGTGCATTTGCTCGGTTGGTCCCAAAATTCAACATGAGTGCTGCGGGTGGTGAATTCCTTCATTGCCTGGGGTCTGTGGGAATAGGGAGTGAGGGTCCTGCCTATTCTCTAGCAGTGGAAATGGAGGATTTCTTGGTGTCACCAGCACAGTGACAGACCGAGTTCTTCTCCACATGCCTTAAGAGAAGACATTTCTTACCTCTCCTTTCTGTCTGTGCTATATACTATACCAAATTGCAGAGCAAAGTATGGTGCTGTAATAACATTTATCATAGTATATTAGTTGGGTATACACATATTACATTCAAATTACCTTAATAACTTCAATCAAGTCTGTAATTAATGTAAAGCATTAAAGAATGCATTTAAAGCATTACTGTATGGTTTTTGTTCAAGTGTAAGCGGTAGAAAGGAGATTGAGGAGGAAGGCAGCATCAAGGTTAAATTCAAAGCTTGTTCACTAACTGAACAACTCCTGATCTTCCAAATATTCCTCAGATGTTTCATTATAACCGTTGACAGTAGTCCCATTGCTTTTCTCGGGGTCATTTGTGAATTTGAAAGTACAGCAATGAAGCATAAAGTATCGGGATGAAAAACAGGAGAGGAAAAAATAGCGACCCCTTCTTTCAGCCCTCTGGCAAATACATATTTGCTGTTGGATATACTGAGCACAGTACGAAAAGTCTCTCATGAGAACTTTGTGCGAGGAAATGCACTGTGTCTGTCACTAAAAGAAAAAAAGAAACATGTCATCGCTTCAAGTGGTATTGATTAAAACAATAAGGATTTCCTGGTGCCAACAGTTGAAACAACTGTGTGAAAAGTAGTGAAGAGGTATTACCGTATTGTTGCAGCTTTCTCAGGAAAATTCCAAATAAACCGAAGGATTCCTGTCAATATTTGTATAAGGAAACATGCTGCTGCCTGGTTCAGAGGCACTTCACACACATGTGTGCACACACGCGCCCCCCTGCATGCAAAATTCTTGAGAAACTTTATTACAACCACACACAAAAAAGGACACACTCAGAGTTTGGTGCACTCTTTCTCATGCTAATATTTACAACATCGATCTCTTATTGTCGGTATTTGATCTACATTTCTCCCAGCTCCGGTCAATGGAAGGCACAGCTGCTGAAACCCCATATTGTGCAGGCAGCATGCCTTTGTGTTCTGCAGCTGGGGAGTTCTCATGTCCACAATAGCAAGTCTGAGCACACTAAATTAGGAAAGATTATTGTTTCATTTATTGACTACACAAGTTTAAAACAGCAACTGTATCGTTTGTTTCATGTTTTATTTGTTAGGGTCATTTTCACCAAAAGCCGGGCACATGGACACAAATATAGGGCAGCTGTACTTCCAGCCACCCCAGTAGGAAGAAAATTACAAAAATTATTGAAATGAAATTGGATGGTTGGTTGCTTTCATGAGGCACAGCCTCCCACCTGCCTTCTCCCAGCCATCCATTTGTGAAGACTTGCTGCAGGTTTTTTTCGTCTTTTTGCATCCAAGTTCCTTCCCGATAAAGTGTTTATCCTACTGTACAATTCATTTTAAGTGAAGCTGGTTTTACGGTGGAAGGGAAGACAAGCGAGTTCAATTTTTGAGCTCAGTTGTCCATATGTTTCTTTCATGGAATGGTCTATAGCAAAAGGAAGGCAGCAATTTTAGCTGGAAGCAAATATCACTTCGGAGTAACATAAAAAGGGAGGGGAGAAAAGGGAGAAAAAATCTATTTAACACTTTAGGTTATAATGGTATTCAAATAATATATTTTTCTGCCATTTATTCAGTTGTGAAGGAACTCAGTGAATAATAATAGCTGCTGTCAAAGATATTTATATTTAAGAGGGTCTTTATGTAAAATCATTTTTTTTATCAGGAGTGATTTTTCTCCAGGAGAAGTCTGCCATCTCCTAGCAACCGATATGGCTATCTTTTTTAACAGACGCTGCAATAACAATGGGTGCCTAACCTTTATATGGAAGCATTTGCACATGTACAACCAGAGCGCTTACGAATTCAAACCGAGTTGTTAAAGTGCTCCAAGGGAGACACTGGTTACCACTTTATCTACTATGCATCTCATCTACCCAAGATTTTGTAATGGCAGCCATTTTAGCTGTAGCTGAGTACCTCCCAACGAGCTTCAAAACTAAATCTGCAAATCACCCACACCTTAACTTCCCCCTCTTCTCTCACAGGAAACGAGGGGACTAATTTTGCTGTTTAGGTTTTATTTCCTTCTCTCTCTTTCTGATTGTGTCACTCCACTTGCAGAGCAGTAGCATCACTTAAACTTGCTAGGTAAAGAATTCTTTAGATTTATAAGTGTAAACAATAGAGCACAAAGACCCGTATCTGCAAATGGATAATTACTTTCAAAGGTACATGACTGTAAATTAAGTACCTCTGACTAAGGGCAGGCTCTTCCACTTTCTCCACTTGGCTGGTTTTGGATTGTGTGGATTCAGAAGGTTTGGACAAGGGGAAAATCTGGCTAACTATAGCATGCCCACGCTCATTTCAGTGATTCACACCTGCATGCCTGAAGTTTGGTCTGGATCATGGACACCACATAATGCCAGAAATGAGCTCTGTGGAAAAAAAAAATATAGAGTAGCCATGCAAAAAAGCGCGTGTGGTACCCCAGGAAACGTGAGATCTTGCTTCCAGGAGCTCAGAGCTCTCCAGGATGTCTCAGCTACTGCCCAAAGGCTGTTCTATAACATGTTTCAGTAGGAAGCCCTCCAAATTTCTGCTGCTTTGCAGAAATAGAAACACCATTGTCTTGGAAAGAGGGAGCTGCAGACTGAATGAATCTTTGGGATATGTACCTGATAAATGGTCTCTGTTCCTGCTCCTAGGGCTGTTAATATCTTCCTAATATCTTGAACCATTCTTGAACAAAATGCAGGAACAGTGTTGGCAGCAAGCATGTTGCTGGTGATAGCAGCAAATGAAAAAAAGCCGTGTCATTCCCATCAGCAGCATGACTGAACTGATAATTTCTTATCTATATACCACAATAAGTAAAGCAGATCCAAATCAGAAAGAAAATGAGGAACAATTACAAGTAAATGAAATAAAACTTTCCCTTGATAGTTCTTCTATCAATTAAGTACAGCTAAACATTGAACTCCAACACCCCCACCCCCAAACCTGTAGCTCAGTCCCCTATTTAGCAAATTCATAGGAAGCTATGACAAATCCCCAAGTGTGATGACAATCAGACCCTTCGTTAAGGTTCTGCATTCTTCTCTGATCCCAGTTTATCCTCCTCCATTCTGCTATCATTTCCATTCAACAGTGATGCTTCATCTTCATAGCCTGAAAATAAGTACATTTTTTTTTCATTTGTGGTTGACCCAAAATTTGATTGAAAACAAGACCATCTTATATATGCATTTTTTGGTCAAAATGTTTGAAAGCTGGGGAATAAAATGGAAATCATCCACTGTGGAAGAGATTTTGCTTTCTTGTATTACTAACAACATTTTGTTTTTCCATCTCAAACCTGAAATTTTTACAATCAATCTGCTTTGTGTTCCCTTTGCCTTTTCTCTAATTTTCAGCCAACTGCAAATTCTTTTTGCATACATTTGGATATTCTTTGTTTAGTGGTTGAGCATTTTTCAGATCCTTTTTTCAAAGCAACCTTCTAGATCCTTCCTTTAAGTCAGAATACAGAGCTTCTGTTTCTTATTTTTGGTATCTATCTGCAGGCATTTCCAAGTTGATTTGGTGTTTTCCATTATCGATGCTCTGTCCTTAATTTCCACTGATAAATAAGACTGTTGTGTTTGTTTATCTACAACTTTTAAATCACAGTTTAGACGTTTCCCTATAATTTTATATATATACACACACATATATATATCTCTTTCATCATTTTTTAAATTTAGCATTAATTTAAAATGCCTAGCTAGGTCAGTGGAGTGCCTTGAGGATGTATCAATACACACAGGTTTTGGATCCAGCAGTTGTTACTTTTAAAGTACATTTTAACTTCAGAAGTTTTTACATAAATCCTTGATGGAAAATATGTGTCCCAGACAAAAAAAAAAAAAAAGAAAATGCAAAATCTTATTGTCAGGGAAGAAGGGAAGTAAATAGTAGCCAGCATTCTTTGAAAATCTGATGCGTGTCATTTGAGTGCTTAACCACAAATCTTTAATTTAGTCCTGCTAAGAGAATTCATTAATATTAGATGAATTTCATTCACTATGTGAGTTATAGAATAATAAAACTAGTAAATAATTTGCAGTGGTTAATTTACTTCAAAAGTGTGTTTGACAAATTTAGCCTCTTTTTCTGTTTGTGGAATACCAACCAGTGCTGAGAGGCCTCTGTCTGGTAGGGACATGAGATAAGAAAGGACGTCCTGGGTAATGGGGAGCAGCTACGACTGCCTGGGTAACAGCTCTCTGCTGTTGCTGGCAGCCACGTCATATAATTCCTTTTAGAAACTTACCCAGTTTGATCTTAAAAGTAGTTAAACTGCTATCTTACTTCTTTGGCAATTAGAAACCTCCTAATTTTCCACTCTAATCTTACCCAAGACTATTTTTTTTTTTTTATCATTCTTGGATGAACTTTGGTTTTTCAGCCTTACTAGCTCTTTATCTTCTCTAGTGTATACTCGTTTCTCAGCATCTGGTTTGCTAAATTAAGCAAGCTTCATCTAAATCTTCTTTCTATTCCCTAGACCATCCTAGGAACTCTTTTTTCCCATCTATTCAGATTTCTAACTTTTATTATCAATGGACTTAATTCAGCTGTTTTTTCTAACTTCAGAGACCAATCATGAATAATTGGTAAGAATTTAATAATCAACATTCAATGTTGATTGGTCTCAACTATTGTTTTCAGTCATAACCTTTCTCTAAGCCTTTCTTTTTGTTGTAGCTTACCTAAAATCTATTGCTTTTACAGTATTCAGTGGGCAGAATTAAACTCATAATAAAAGGATAGGAAATGTCCCATCGTTTTCTCTTTTGAAAGTATAATACTTGCAGAATTACCAGACGAGTAAAAGTAGGTAATTTTAGAACCATTTAAAGATTTTTTCTGGGTCATACATGTCTTTCCTAGGGTCATTAATCTAGAAATCATCCTGTTTTATTATGAATTTATGATGGGTGATGATTCAAAATATATACAGTCTACCTTTCTATGTCTAGCCTGTCCTATGTCTATTAAACCTTCATTTCAATCCTTCTGCAAGTTCTTCTTGTTACCTGCTATAAAATTGCTAGGCGGCAATGGCTGGATGAATTATTACTGACTGATTTCAATAGTATTTCGGTTTTGCTTATAGAATTAACTTCTTTGCTCTGTTACTTGCATGTGTAGCTACTCTATAATTAGCTGTTTCCTTTTCAGACATCCCAAGTGTCTCTACTTGATTTCAAGTTGAGTGAGTGCAGCACCTTGCAATAAATGAGGAAAGAGCTGCAAAGAGGAAATGTAATTTCTAGTGGTGATCTTGTCATCGGTAGATCACAGACCAAGGCATGGTTTGCATTTGGCATATAGGGACATAGGGCAGGAGAAGGTTGAGATGCTGAGCTGCAAACTTATAAAGGAGAGAAAATGAGGCAGAAAGCAGTCGTGCATGGTTCTCTTGCTGGGCAACACTTCCCGGATCTCTGACTTGTTACTGATGTTGTCTTTGCTCTTTCCCTAGCTATTTGCTATAGTTGCTTGCTGAACCAAGTTAGATTTTATATATTTTTATCAAAAAGGCAAAGGTGAGAAGATAATTAGCTCAGTTTTTCCTGTGTAATCCAACAAACAAGGTACCACATATTACCAGTGATCAAGCAAGCTTTTGATGAAGGGAAGATGCAATTTTAAGAAAACTATTGTGCCAGTAAATGCCGAAGCTCAGACTCTGCAGGTGAGAAAATTGTTCTTTTTTCCCAGCTGAAAGCAGAGGGAGAGCTGATCCTCCTTTCCTGGCTTGGGAAACGTTGCAGCAGCGGAGCGCGCCTTTGTCGTTGGCCGGTGTTCTGAGAGCTCCCCCTCCTGTTTCATTCTACTTCTAAGTGCTTGCTGATCTCACACCTCTAAATTACAAATTTCTGATGTCTTCCATTTTTTCTGCAGTATGATATACCAGCACAGAGAACACTTTTCAGTGCCGGTTAAGTACATTTCCACAAGATTAAGTTGTAAGCCTAACCTAAGAGGGTGGGGAGGAAGGGATGCTGCCCAAGACTTTCAGGTACTATTCCACATGCAACCACAGCTTTCCCATGTTTGACTTTGGGCTTATGGCATTAATCTTCCTTTTTCTGTTTTCTAACTGTAAGATGAGGACCATAAAATTTGCTCCTGTAGGGAATGTCACAAAAAAGTTGGCAACTTTATTTTTAAAATTTCCCATGAATCTTTGGATGCCAAAAAAAAAAAAATGTCTTGGACAACCAGATTTAAGAAATTTCACCAGCTCAGATTCAAGGAGGAGCACCATGGAACCCCATGGAAAAGTAAGCGGAGAGTACTGAGGAGGAGCAGGCTGTGACTGTGAGGGAAAAGGATAGCAAAAGGGGTTGGATCCATGCTATTGGAAGTTTTCAGTTGTTACCACGTCCTCAGTGTAGGAACTGAATGATATCTTAGATCCAGGTGATGATATAGAATGACACATATTCTGTGGAAAGCTACTCAATTTTGAAAACAAAAGAAACATATTAAATGTATCCACAGCCACCCAAGACAGAGAGATGGTCTCTGCTGAAGACTTCATTTAAAGAATGAGCAATAATATTTTTCATGAGACTTGATATTGATATAGTATAGACTCCTAATTCAGAATGTGGAGAACCACGGATGGTGGTGTACATCCTCTGTAATGACTTGATTTCATTGGATACCTCACAGCTAATGAACAACTTCAAGGACCCCCAAAGGTTGCTAAAGGAGAAGAATTCCTAGCAATCATATCAGTAATTTTTCATTTCCTTCAAGCAAAAGAGGATAGAGGGCAGAATATTCTGGAAATAACCTGCTGGTAAAGTGAAGCAATGAAAGAAACAGAGGCGTGCTTTTGTGGAACATTGTTCACTTTTGTGTGAGAAATGAGGGTTACGCAGTTTGAATGTCAATAGAAGGAAAATCAGGATTAAATATCTGCAGACATATGTAACACTCACTTGTGGAAAGACAACATAAGAATTTACAAAAATTCAAAGTGCTTCATCCAACGGAGAAGACTATTACATGTCTTTGTGACAGACAAAAAGAAACAGATCAGAAAATGAAAAAAATAGTGGCTACAGAGGTACCACTGCTTGTGACAGCTTTGTTTATACAGACAGAATAAAGCTCTGGCCACTAGTTAATGCAACATTTAGACACTGTCCTTTAAAGCTAAAAGTTAGGTTGTTATAAAAAAAAATTCTCTACCATTTGATATGACATTTCACCATTTCTCCTTTCTTGCCTTTTGTACTTTACTTTCTTGTGTCCCTTTACCTTTTCCTTTTATTCACAAAGCTCCCTATTCTGCCTGCTTTTCACTGCTTTCCTGCTCCTCTACATCGTCTCTCCAGGTTTGTCTTCTGAATCAAATACTTTTATTCTGTTTTCTCACAGTAAACACATTTATTGAAAGAAAATGGAACTGAGACAGGAGGGAGGAGGCAACAGTCACAAAATCTTGCCTCTATCTGTAAGGTGTTGAAGAAAGTGCATAAGAACAAATTTCCAAGAAATATAACTAGGGTTAATGATATTTTGGATTGTCTGGTGTTTTATTTTTCAAGCGTCCTTGCAATCCTTTTTTCCCTGATGAAGTTCTTCTGGAAAACTACTCAATTAGTTCCTCATTGTGAATGAGAAGACAAGCTTTTTTTGCATGATTTTTTTCTCAGTGAACTTATGTGGGAGACAAGGAAATCTTGAAAAAGAAAATCGTTACTTATGTTTGAGGATTTTAGACATACATTTTAAAGAAACTTGTATGAACAAGAGTACATCCCATCTGAGGGATGGCCTTCCCAAATCTTTTTTGCTTATATGGATTCATGTAGAGCAAGGAAGGGGTCAAGAGTTTTGTTTAATTTCTTTCTTTTTTTTTCTTTCTTTTTTTTTTTTTTTAAATTTCGAAGCAGGCTCTGCTTGTCCTCTTTACCCCTGCTGTACCGTCTTTAATAGCCTTGCAAGAGATCGAGGCAACCTTTGGAAAATTGTGGGAATGGGTGGATTGCAAAACAAAGTTTTGGTGACAGGAGAACTCAGCAAATCATAGTCTGAGAGCTGAGATCGGGCTCCTGCGAACAAGCACCGATGTCTGGAAGGAAGCAGGGCCTCAGGAAGGATACGGTGAGGCTGGGGCTTGCAAAGCACATTGTGTCTAGAACTGTAATTGAGACGTTTCATTGCTTTAAGATTGTGTTTCGGTTTTGTCTGCAGAAAGAAAGGTTATACTTTTTTGCTTTAGGACTGATATTTCAGGCTTGATAGTCCACGTGAGTTTCTTCATTGCTGTGAAGTAAATAAGATCTGAAGACACCAGTGCACCCCAGGTGCTGGGGATCTTAAAGTCTCAGACTCTTAAGAATGAAGGGTCTGCTTTAAAACAACCCTATTTAAGGATAATTTCACTAGTGAATTGCACAGAAAAAAGGTGTTCATATCCTCTGAATTGCCTGGCTTCTAGGTATGTTTTCCAGAGGAAGTGCTAGTACCTTAACTACTACTCTCCTTCTCTTACATAGTTCACCTTTTTCCTACAACTCCAGCCTACCCACAGGCACCACCGGCTCACGCAAAAAAAGGAGTGTTTCTGGAGCCCACTGCTGCAAGACTGCATAATAGCTCATGCAATTTAGTCAGCGGGGACAGGAGAATGAGGCTCCTTCACTGCCACTGTGTGTAGCATATGCAGAGGAGTTATGGCTAAATAACAGCAGCAGCAGCCAATGAAGCATCTGTATTTGGCTGGCCACTCAAATGGACGAAAAGGAGGATTTTTTCCTACTTCTTCATTAACGTAAGCAATTATGTGTTGTCTCTGCTGATTGCTATGTACAGATTACAGATAACTCAGGGCAGAAAACTGTGAGAAGAAGGTAAGAGACTGTGTGAAACAGGGAGGAATATACTGGAAGGTAGCTTTGGGAGGATGAGAAAGAGGAAAGGGAAAGAGTGAGATCATTACCCTGGAGATTAAAGAGTAATTCAAGACTTCTTCCTATCAGCCAGGATTAGGATGGTAGGGGGAATGCTCTTATATGTTGCTGTTAATTTGTCTGCTTTTTGGATACGTAATAATCATCCATACTACTGGATACAGACTAGGCAACAAACTTCTACGGTTTTAAAAGCCATGACACAGGTGATGTAACAATGACACTTCTTTTCAACTTTGTAGTTTTTCATTTAAGGTGAATGGATGGAAATATTGACCCTGGATACACTGATCCTGACTCCTGGTTTCTGGCTGCATGCTTCTTGATATGAGTTCCAGTATGATGGACCAGCCCCAGCCGTGTTTCATGGGGTATGGTAGCAGTATATACTGACTTAATAATTTCCTTTAGCAATAGTGTCATTTACTTCCTAAAAACTTTAAATTTGTAACACAGATTTGCATACATTTTACAAGAAATACTTTATATTTTCATTTTTATTCTTGCGATTAGTCACTCTAAAAGTGCATTTAGTTACTTTAAAAGTATCTCAAGTCACTTTCGGCAATCTCAAACCTATACAGATTAGCAGAACAATCTCTCTGTGTTACTCAAACTGAAATTCTTCATATTGAGAGTAAGGAATGAGTATATTAAGACAGTTCAGTTAATATTTGACTACTGTCTATGTTTTTTTACCATAACTATTTTTCTTGTCACATGCTGCTCTACATCTGGGTAGACATATATACTCTTGTAAAAATAAAAAAAACCCTTTAAAATCTCTAAAGCATCTAAAATAGAAAATGTTAAGTGCTTGTTATGTATTCCATTTTACTTTCCCAATACAATTCCCAGTGAAAGAAAAAAAATGAACAGCTTTATTAATAAATTCCATGGCATTCCTGTATTATGGGAACAATATATTCTTAACCGCTCCATGCATCTGAAATTTGTCTCGTTGTGGCCCATTTATTTTAATTTGGGTCTGTCAGCGGAAAAAAAGAAGTAATTAAACTTGTGACTAGCATGGAGAAACATTTTACATCCTAACACTGTAGCTTGATACCCAGTAGTTTCTTTATATTTCTTCCAGTTGTCAGATCAAAGTCTCTCAAGTACTATAATTCAGCCATGCTTTGATTAATTACTTCACACAATGAATTTGCAAATTATATTTCTGAAGTGATTTATGTACTTTTAAACTTCAATCACACACACCCTCCCCCCCGTTTTATTGTTTGGGTTTGGCTGGGTTTTTTTTTTTCTATTCCAATCTTTATTCACTAATGTAGTCAGTTCACACCTTGGAAAAATATTTTTAAAAAATAACTGATGTTATTTTATGCTTAACAAATTGGTATAAACAGAGGTTTCTAGTAAAGAATGAAATCTTGCCTGAACAGTGCAATTAAACAGAACTGTAAGAATCACTTAAATTGCAGTCACCCACCAGCACTCCTAGTCAGGTCTTCAGCCTCAATGCTTTGTACAAATACATGAAGTCCCTCCCTAAAAATTCCCAGCTGCAGGTTTTGTCTGGGCTGGGGTTTTGTTCGAGATAGG
This sequence comes from Aptenodytes forsteri, assembly GCF_000699145.1. Taxonomy (NCBI): domain Eukaryota; kingdom Metazoa; phylum Chordata; class Aves; order Sphenisciformes; family Spheniscidae; genus Aptenodytes; species Aptenodytes forsteri. Next base: position 1,103,031 of record NW_008794260.1, read on the forward strand.
GCTACTGGAATAGCTGAGCTAAGGCAACCTTTAAAATACATGTTCAAACCAAACATTTGGTTACTGTAGTTAGACATTGGTAAATAGTATTTAGGGAAGTAATAACTTGCCTGCACCAGCGATGTGCTTGTCTGGGCAAAGTTTAATATTTACATTTGTGGTTTCATTGTACAGTCTCACATGACGTACTGCTGTTCATGTTCAATCCATTTGCATTACATAGTGGTATCTAATCTCTGTTTAGTGGTATTGTGTTTATAGATATAAATATCCATGCCTTCCCTGAGACTTGATCTGACAAGCTTCTGAAGGAGTGCTATGAGGTTATTTCTCTCATTACCCCTATCCGAGATCCTTAGCTCTGAATGTTTGAGCAGGGCATCCATTCCTATCCTTTAGAAGTAATTTTCATCTAGATGCTGCTTTGTTTTTTATTCAGGTATGAACTAAACAAGGACATGTGGGTGGAGGTAAAGGACCAGTAGTAGGGTCCTGATTGCAGATGTGTGACCGGGATACTGTCCCAAATACTCCTGTTCCTTCTCTCAGCTGCAATGTAATTGTTTTGTCCATCCATATAAGAAACTGCACAGAGTGAAACGGGCTGAAGTCTTGCAGACTGGAAGTATTCATTCACTCCCTGGCTTCCTTTTGAAGTATGCTAATAGCTCTCTGTCAGACAAAACCCAGCTATGGTTTGAGGGATAGTTCGTTTTGAAGGCCCCTCATTATAGGAAAAATAGACAAGAGTTCAATAAATTTGGTTATTTGACACTCCTGGCAAGATTTGCACTCGCAAACACCCCAAATGCCTTCACATCATGCCCCAGGACCTGCAACAACTTCCTTCGTCTGTGACATATAACTGCTGTGCTGGTGGACAGAAGTGTTGATCTCACAATATTTTGAACTCTTTGAACTGGAAAAAAAATGCACACAAAAAATATTGTGTTCCAGGGCCACCAAAATGGGGCAGAGGGGAGACCCATAGGAAATGCCATGCAGTGTGGGTGAGGCCAGTCTACTCTAGATGGGGACAGCCAAGTAACGTATGTGAAGGCACGCTGCAGCACCGGCCCAGCGGTGAACAGTTGTTCCCTGGGACAGATGCATTTAGCCGTACAGATATAACACAGTCAGAATAAGCTGTCTAGCCCAGAGTCATGTCTCCAGTGACAGCTAGTAGTGGAGGCATAAGGTAATGGGTATGCATTTTAATCAAATTTAGAGTGATATTTCTCCTTGTATGCCTCCCCTGTCCTAGCTTGCTTGTGCTTTCTGCCTTCAATTTTAAATAGACCCATTACTTCTGGGTCTGATCTTGGACATTGGTAGAGACAGGTCTATTTCTATTTGTCAGGAAACATTTTTCAGATTTCCTGGTCTTTCTGAAACTCTATGATATGCCAAAATTTTATAGGAGTTTTAGAAGACTGAAACTTTTTATGACTCCTGTGCAATATAGTTTCCTATTATATTGACATTTTTGCTACTGAAATGCTAATTTCACCCTAAAAATGAACTTGGACAACTGATAAGGAGGGTACATGTATAGGAATACCCTTTACAGACTGCTTAATTTGGTCATTAAAACATAAGCAGAGGAATTGTAGTTTCTTTAGTTTAAGTCTTGCCATTGCCTCATTTAATACTGTGTTCATGGCACTTGTCAAACTTCATTTTAACAGTAATATGGGCTCAGCCTGTGCGCAGCTGCACAACATCACTATAAGGTAAGGCATAACATTGCCTCCATTTTTTAAAAAGCAAACCCAGCTGACTCAGACTGAATGCCCATGGTCATAAAAAGGAGCCTACATGTGCAATATATTTATCTTCCTCAATAAAATTTTTTCTTATCTTCCCATCAGAAGAAAGTCTGATGGGATGCCTATTATCCTAGATCTCTTTTCTTTTTTTTTTGATAAAACTAGATAATATTTCTTTTGAAACATCGCCTAGTTGTTGGTTTTTTTTAGTTTGGCCTTTCACATGCTTTCCTTCCCCAGTACCTTCCCAACACCCCCATCCTTGGGGATTGCCACCTGATTGTCTGTAGGAGCAAATCAGTAGGCTGAAGAATTAACACCAGTTTCTTTATTTCAATAGCAACATCCAAACAAGAAGTGGCTTCCACACGTTTGCCAGCACCATTATCAAACCTGAGGTGTGTGGGAAATCATCTGTTTTTACATACCAGGACTCTGAATTGGTTTAAATTTGCACGGTGCTGCTGGATGATTCTGTGCTGATTTAGACAAGCTGAGGATTTGGCTGTTCTTATCTAAAAGAAGAAAATGGATTTAAAACTCAAAAATATGAGCACACACTTATTTGTGCTGAACATGTTTTTTTATAATGAGTTTCCAAAATTCTGGAGAAAGGTTTGTTGGCTTCCCCCCCCAGCCTTAAGTGCACTTGAATACCAGCAGAAAAAGTCTCAGGCCGTGACGGAGGAAGCGACTTATTGACAAAACAACTCTTCTCTGAAGGACCAGAGAAAATAACCCTGGAACATCTGGTTTCCGTTTAGACCAGAAGCCCAGAAAAGTTGCCTTCCACTTAATTTCGGCATTTAGGATATGCAAGCATCTATTTTTGTCTGGTTTCCAAAAGAAGTGAAGCTGCTGTCACCGTGTTGCCTGTCACTCTGCTCACTCTCATTTTTCTCTTCTTAATAACTTTGGAACCCACTGGCCAACTTCCAAAACAGACAGAGAGGTAGGTGTATGAAAGATACAGACTTCTCACGTGGTTCTCGAAAATAGCAGCCAAGTAGAGAACCTGCTTAATGCCCTCAGTGAGGATAAGGGATGGGGCATGAACTCAGGCAAAAATCAGAGAACTTGGGACAAGTATGTTATGAATGGCTTAACTGGAGAGGGGGAAAAAAAAAAAGCAAAGCAACCCAAAATCTTCCTAGTCATTGTTTGTAATTTTTTTTTTTTGACATCAAGAAACCTACACATGATGTTACTCACAGCTGACAGGCTGGTCCTCTGTCCTCTAATAAGGCACAAACACCGACTGAAGTTTTCCCCGCAGTTGGGACATATAATTGTCTTTCTGCTGCATGGACTACCCAGTATAGAAAAAGTATATAGAAAAATTAAGTTGCTGCTTTATTCTAGTTCAGTTAAAACAGAAAAGAACCACATGATACAAATCTGTTGGAAACTAGGCTTTTGGGGTTTGGAGTCTCACGTTAGATCAAGAGGTAGGTGTGGGTCAAAATTAGAGGGGTTCTGTCCATCTGGGTGTTTTACAATCATGCCTGTTTCAGGATCTCTTAATTTCTTTATGTCTAGCAATTTAACTGCTTGTCCTTATTCAAATCGCTTCCTAAAGAATTTTCTCTGTATTGTCTTTTAACATTTAACCGACAACATAAAATGAATGAGATGCATATTTATAATCTATTTCAAAGCATATCAGCACTGATTGAACCGTTGCAGCCTTCCATGTAAGTGTATCCTCGCATACGATGAGGGACATTAGGCCAAAACCCATTTTCCTCCTGTTTTTGCCAGATACTACCGAGGGCTTTGGACATGAACTGCATGATTAGACTGAAACTTCATGGACTCTGGGGAGAAAGGTGGAGTAACATTAGACTGGAACAAAAATTTGTTTCTTGCTGCATTATTAGTCCTTTCCCAAGTTGTGGATTTTTTTTTTTTTAAATTAACACAGCTCACTTGAGCAAGGCTGTTCATATTTTCTAGCCCTGCAGTTTTACTTCTTTACTCCTTTGGTCCGGCACTTTTTTGGCATGCTTAGGCAAAGCTGAGGCACTAATGAAAGAAGTTGACAATGACTGGACCCAAAGGAGAAGACTCCCTTCCACATACATGTAGGTCTGTGTCTCGAGAGCGTCGGGTGGCTTTGGGCAACTTGTCCACTCCTCTGCTGCAGGACTGGAGCCTGCATGATCCCAGTGCAGTGCGGGGGGTTCTGCCTTCTGTACTGAGTAGAGAAAAAGCAGAAGAAGGAGACCTCTATGCATCTGCAGTCCCTTACCATGGGCTTGCTCTCTTTCCTGATCTAGCCTGAGGTATGTAATCTTGCTGTATGATCTGATGCAGAATGTGGTTTGGCTTCCATTTCCTTATTCATATTGGGATATTATATCTCTTTTTAATGAAAACTTCAAATTCTGGGCAAATCTGGGGACAAGACACCTTTCTCTTGTCTCTCTTTTTAGGTCCTGTTTCCCTGAACATTCTTCTGCAGTTTTGTGGACATAAACAGCCCTTACCTTGCCGTCCCTGCCTTTTTGTTTCTCCCATGCATTGCTCCCTGTGTTGATCTGCTACAATTGTTTATGAGGCAGAGTAGGCACTAGACTAGGATAAAGGAAAAATAGCTTTTCTTTTCTGAGGGTTTTGGTTTTCGTTCGTGTTTTTTTAAACCTGGATGGTTCTCTGACCTGACTCACCGTGCCCAGCTGAAGGGACAGACTGGAGGAAGCTTTATGGTGGGGAAGTAAAGAGACATTTAAGTCAGCCCTACCTCTGAGAGGGATGTAACCACGGTGTTAGAGGAGGACACTGTGCACTGTGTACCTGCACTTGTTGAATTTACTGAGAAATTTACCGTGAAATTTATCCTCTTCTGTGGTGGACAGTCGTAATCTGGCCTTTATTGTACAAATGCCTCTGATTGGGAAAATGTTTATACAACACTGAGCAAACTGTGGTTGCTCAGAAGATAATTGCAATTATTTTCTCCGTTATCTATTAATCTTTAAGCTCCTCCATGATATCTACTTCGGTGTTCATGAATAAAATAAAATGGGAGGAATGAGTGAAATTTCCTCTGTATGGACAATACATACCTACTTTGAAGGAAGGCCTTTATATTCAGATCCTGTCCCTTCCGTAAGACACTCCCCATGGTATACCATTATGTTAAACCAATAAAGAGGAAAATGGTATTCCACGCACATGTGAGCTAATAACAACTGGCATGCAGAACATAAACACCACAGTGGGTCACACTAAGGCAGACCGGCAAGCTGCTGTGCTAGCTTAGTTTCCAAATGCCTGAAGATAATTGCCTCAGTATATCCATGCAAAACTTACAAAGAAAAAAATAAGATTATCCCAAGCATGAAACTAGCTGGAAAATTACTCAGCAGTGTTATTGAAAACTCATTTTACCTGCTGTGATATTTAGCTAATATGATTAGCGACATTAAGATGGAGACTTCTGCTATAGTTTGGAAATAGACTCCAACCTACCTATCACGGTGGGAAATTTATTTTGTTCTGTAACATATCAGCATTTCCTGCCTGCGTGAAATCTCTTAAACATCCAACTCTACCTTCTTATATCACTAGTGTCAAATTCAGTACTGATTCATGAGCAATATATAGTTCAGAACCTCCACACTCAGTGAGAATGGTAAGAACAGTAAGAGAAGAACTATTTCAATAATTAATCACATGGAGCAAAGGTGAAAATCTTTTCAAAATGATTTACAATAGATTTGCATGTGCAAAATATTATTTTCATGCTGAGCTCATTTTCAGACTTTTGCATAGGTGAAGTCTATTTTATTTATATGGATATATAAGAAGTTGAAATGCTGACGCCTATTTTTAATAAGATATAAAACCAGTTTTCCCTTTTCTGGAAACTATTTCCTTATACTTCAGTCCTCACTGAGCATACCATCTTCCTGCTTAATTTGTTAGTTACACCTCCATCTTTCTTACTAAGTCTATAATAATATCAACGATTATCGTAAAATAATATCATGCAACTATAGCACCTGGGGCCTGCAGCCGTAACAAAGACCTCATGTGGTGAGGTCTTTAAAAAAAAGCACAGAACTGGAAATTAGTTTTCCCTTTCACAGTTTCTCAAGAGAATACGTTGTAAGACAAGAGATAACAGATAATACACACTTATGGGGAGACTGCAAGAGAACAATGATATCAGGTAAGGCATGTACGTATAAAGATCAGGCTAACTCTGAATGAGGTAGTGTCCACTTTGATAATTTAAATGCTATGGCATCTACTGACTTGAAGATCAGGGGGTTAAAACGCCTTTTTTTAAAGTGTATTAGAAATTGATCATATAACAGATGAAAGCTTGTGAATTTAGTTCATGAAGGCAGAAACTTCTCAAGACTATTGGTATGTTTGTAGGAAATCTAATAAGTGCTAGGGAATGGTTCAATTAAGGCACCCAAAGACTTGGGTGGGAATGAGGTACACAGGCTGCTTGTACAAAAGCATGGAGAAAATTAGGCATCTTGGAAAAGAGTGAGGGAGCTACCTGGGGTTAGTAAATGGGTGTAATTCTGCCTAAGTCTAACCAGTTGGAAGGCTGGGGATATGTCTCAAATCCCGCTCAATGGTTTTCTCACTTGTAGTTGCTAGAGATGCTCCTTTTCATATGTAATCTGCAGCCCAGAATGCAAGCTCTGTCCAGGAGGCAGAACATACGGCATTTTAAAAAGGAGTGTCTCATTTTTGCCTATTTTTTTTAACAGAGCTTTAACACCTCCCTTTTTGCCTGTGTGTGTCTATACACATATATAAGTAGACATTTGGTTCTAGGGACCAGAACTCAGATCTCCTCTTGCCAGCCAAGTGCTCCAACTATGAGGTTACAGCAGGCCTTCATCTGTTTTTCTTTCCTTTCATAGAGTCACAGAATCATAGAAAAACTGAGGTTGGAAGGGACTTCCTGAGGTCATCATCTCCAGTCCCCTGCACAAAGCAGGCTCAGTTAGATCAGGTTGCTGGGAGACTTGCCCAGTAAACTTTTTAGTATCTCCAAAGGTAGTGATTCCACAGCCTTTCTGGGCAACCTGCTCAGGTGTCCGGCCATCTCCATGGTACATTTTTTTCCTCCTTACATCTAAAGAGAATTTCCTGTTTTCCAACTTGTGTCCATCATTTCTCATGCCATCAGTCCATGAGCTCTTCAGTGCTCTTCCTCTGGGAAGAGCCTGGCTCTGTCATCTCTGAATCCTTCCATTTGGCAGCTGCAGAGAGCAGTAAGATTTCCCCCTCACCTTCTCCTCTCAAGGTTGAACAAACCCAGTTCTCTCGGCCTCTCCTCATATGCCATGTACTTATCGTGCTGCCTCTCCTCTGGACTTGCTCCAGTCTCTCAACATCTTTCTTGCAGAGGGGTGCCTAAAACTGGAGAGTGCAGATGCAGCCTCACAAGTGCCAAATAAAGGGGAATAAACACTTCTTTTGACCTGCTGGCTACAATTAACTATTGTGCACAGTAGCACTGCTTCAACAGCATTGGTTTAAGACTACCCTTATTTTGAATAATCTGTATCCTGGTGGTTATAGCATTCTTTAGGGGTCATGATAGTTGTGGATTTGCATTGGTTGATTAAGGGAGGCAGCTGAATCTATTTTCTATATCCTGACTGTAACAATTATTAGGTTTTATCTTAACAGGAAGCAGCACACTTTGTGTGAGTCATAATGCTGTGTGTGGATGCTAGGTATGCTCTGAGAATGCTTATTGGATCATGATGTCAAAATAGGTAGAGACGCATCTGATATTTTTATTCTGATCTGATTTAGGTAAGAGGGATGTATTTTTTGACTTAGTCCTGTGAAAATGGAGATATTTGTGTGCATTCTGGACTACCACAAAACTCCATGGACTTACCAAAGGATTTTAGGTAGCTCCAGGACTAGGTAGCAGCTGAAAAAGGTTTTTCAGAATACTACATCTTTGTCATATATGTCTAAATTCTGCTTAAATCCAATGCTTGAGCTACCTGTGACTGCTTTCAACTTGCACTGCCCTTAGGGATATCTCAAAACCCAGCTCATACACAGGCAACACAAGCTTTCCCCCAAAAAGGGCAAGAGACTGACTATACCAAATAGTCAATGCATGCATAGGGAGACGTAAGAAAAATATAGTATTTGGTGTGCCTTGAGGTTCCCCAACTTCTTAGGTCACTAGGCAGCATCTTTCCAAGTGCTTCCGGATAGTAAGCTCCCCATCATCTTTTGTATATATCCAACCCCACCCTCAGCCTGTTTCTGGCTGTGTCTCTCCTTTCCACATTTCTCTGAGTTGCAGGAGTAAAGAGTGTGAGCAGGAGTTAGTCTCCAGCTTAATACTCCCTCCTTTGCAATCCCCTTCTTTCAGAGCTGGGATGGTCCACTGCTGGCACGGTCCACTGCTGGCACACTGTGCAGAGCCAAAGGCAGGGTTAAAAGTGAGGGCAATGGTGCCATGGGCACACGTTGCTGGGGCTGGGGAGCCTGCTAAGCCTTGGCAAGCTGAACCATTTGCAGAGCAGGTGCTTAGAGGGGCGGTTGTGCCAAGAGCTGAGCTAGCTTAGGCTGGCCACACCGCTCTGATGGCTAACGTGAGGTCAGGTGACCTCTTTCAGAACAGACCAGGATTTTAACGGTCCCACAGTCTTCCTCGCAGTCAAGCGCTCTCACGGGTATGGTTGATTTTCCTTTTGAATAAACCAGCATTGCCTTTAGTAACACACTTTTAATTTACCTAAGACTTTATCAATGTTATCAGCTGGATCTTAAAACAAATGCATGTTTTTGTATGAAATTGCATACGATTTAGTCCTTTATCTCTGCTCTAAGGAACAGTACTGACTAAACAGAAACACCGGACAACAGTACATGAGACTCCAGTTGCTTATTTGCTGCATTTTTATGTTACTGTCTGAGAAGACTTGAAGGGTGGATCTCCTCTTGTCCCTCTGCTTCAACTACAGGCAGGAAAGTGCTTCAGCAGTAAGTCACGTTTCTCTTGTTTATTCTCATCAAGACCTTTCTGTTGCGTAATTCTTTTGTTTTCCACTGTTGTAATCTCTGATGCACATGGATCCCGGACAATGTCGATGACCCGTGTGGGATGCATGAGGTTCTCTGTCAAGATATTGTTGTCCCTCGTTGGCTGGGATCCAGGTTTAGTACTAAGCAGAAAAAAAAGAAAAAAAAGAACAATGGAGATAAATATAGATGCTGTTGGGAAAAAGAATCCAGCACACTGTCCATCCCAGCCCTTTGAAGCGACGCCCACAAAGCAGTTTCCTTTGACTTTCTCAGGGATTCCCAGATTTTCACAGTAACTTATGCAACCAAAGCAGACACCACCTGACTAACATTTGGCTAACCCTTTGCAATCTCATTCCAAATGCAAGCTGTGAAACAAAGCTTGGTGTCGTAACTTAAAGCCTCACTGTGTGCACACTGAACACAGCTGGAAACAGCTGGAATGTTAATGTTGGTACCAGAGGTACCAAGGCAAATTGGACCCCTGGCTGCACTGACTTCCCCGCAGGGCATTACCGGTAGTGATCTCCAAGTAACAGTGTTCCCGAGGCCTGAGTTTAATTTTGCTAGTACAAGAGCCTCCACTAAGACTGAAATTCCTGCTAATAGTTCCTTTAAAATGCTGTTAATCAGAGACTTTGTATGCCTATTTATTATTTTGATTAATAGCTTAGCTACATAACTGTCTTTCAGAGGCCCCATCGAGTTATTATTAGCTAAACTGATCACTACGTCCAATTCTCTAATACTAGCATTTCTATATAGACGTGATGTTTAATTGTTTAAAAGGAGGAGGACATGGTGCTTGCACTAAGCAGGCTTCTTCAGTCAAATTCTGGGGGCTGAGGGAGGCCTTGGCCCCCTCCATACCTTCTGCTTTGTATTTTTCTTGAATGGCTGCTTTTTTGAGGGTTCTTTCCCTACATTTTGAAGATTCACATTCAGTTACTGATGAAATATATTTCTTTGGAAAGAAAAGTCAGTGTAACATATGTTTTTGAGTGGTATATGCCCATTCTGTATTTGGGCATATAATACGGGCACCTTAAGTAATGGAAATGCATGTTCCTTTTTCATGGTGTGCTTATAAAAGTCAAACCCTGAGTAATGTAATTTTTTGTAAGTAAAGCTATACATAAAAATAGTATTAAGTGCCTTGACTTATTGGTAAAAAATAAATGAAGGGAAAATTTCAGTTTGTCATTCAGACACTCAAATCACTGCGCTAAAGAGTAGTAGGGAATATTAGACTAATTTGAGACCATGTCTGCTGCTGTAACTATGAATATAATGAATTTAGATACTGGTAGACTACAGGTACTTTCCTTTTTTTTTGCAATTACGTTGTTTTACAAAATGGAAGTATAATTTGCATTTACACGGCAGTTCTTATCCAGGAGGATGCCATGACAATTTTGATCTGCTGACAGAGGTAGGCCAAAATAATGTTTGCCAATGCAGCGCAAGACTTCTATTTGTTTTCACTTTTTAAAGTTGTAAAATGTTGTTTTGGGTCACATCTTGTGAATATTTGTCTCAGTTAAGTTGCTTTGTCCTAAAATAATAGAATTTTTTGGCAAAATAATGTAACTTTCATTTTAACATTATGTAATTGTAATATTTACTTTTTTCATTTCAAAATGGTATTTTGGTATACAGTTTATTTTTAAGATTTTAAAAATTAAACTACTTTATTTCATATAAAAAATATCATCATTATTTTGTCTTCCTTTTCATTTTGTTAAAAATGTATAAACAATGAATTATAAGTAGGTCACAAATTTTCTTTCTGATTTAACCAGAAACTGAAAAAAAAAGTACTCTCACCAGTCCAGTCATAATTTGTTCTTTAATACACAGCTTCTCTATGGGCAAAAACCTCTTTGGGGTGAAATTTGCATGATAGGATTTAGTTTTTTGGGTTTGAAGGCAGGCAGTATTTTTCTATTATTTCTCTCATTCTGATGTCAAACCATGTCACAAAAAAAAATTTCCATCATTTAATGGAAAAATATTGAGGTGGAGAGTTAAAATGAAGAGCTTGAGTAGCATCCCACTTGGAAAGTGAGTGAATAACTATCCAAAGGGTTTTAGCTGGAGTTCCAAGCTGGCAAGCTATGTCAGCACACACCAGTCTTCAAGGATTTCAACAGTACCATGAGACCCATAAAATGATTTGATACATAATTCGGTGAAATTTGAAAGCTTTTCCTGTGCAGATGTTTTGGTTATCTGACTATAATAACTCTTTGACCTTAACCTTGGTAAATAGGTATTGTACGTGTTTCTAACCAGTGTGTGTGTATGTTGTTTTCATTTTATTTTTAACTTGAATGCCTGTCATTTAATACAAACCTATGCCTTTTAAAGTACCAAACTTTATTAATCCACTTAAAGGCTTAACCATCTATAAAAACGTACTATGCAAATTGGACTTTTTCCCTTCACTCATCACAGCCAAGCACATAAAGCTCGGGGAAATTTATGCATTTTGACCATCTCTAAATCGTTAGAGGCCAAACCAATTTAAATAGCAATCAGTGACCAAGAACACCCTTTGCTCTCTGAAGGTTTTTTTCCTTGGTATTCTAATTATTTAATTCAAGCTTGTTACGTTCAGCTCTGCTGGATGCTCTGCAGTCTGAATTCATTCTGCCTTGTTTAATTTGCCTTTTTCCTCTGCCATTAGATTGTTAGTTCTCAAGATGAGAACAGAGCACTAACTCACCACTGCATAGTATGAGCAGAAGCTGTTTCTTAAACTGTTAAAAAAATAGGATGATTGTTTGGATTTAACATTTGAGACAGAGTTTTTGTGCCTAGTTTAATTGCTTTCCAGGCTGGGATCATTATCCCTAAGTTTTCCCACTTGTAAGACTGGACTCCTCCCAATTTATAAAGTGTTTAGAGGTCTTAAAAAAACCCCAAACCAACATGTAAAGTTTTATTATATTCATTTTTTGCTGACTTCAGTGGAGTCAAAATTTGTCTCTGAGGTCTGTGGAGTCCATGAGATCTCTGGATGTGATCACAGTGGAAGTGGGAAGGAACTCCAAACATATCTGAAGGTTATTTTCAGAAGTGGCATCTCAGAATGGGCTGGAGAGACACACGTTACTCTCAAAATCTGTAACAAACCCAGCTCACTGAAAGGCAGCATTTTCCCTAAGTTTTTAATAGTCTGCCAGTTTAGAAATTGCATAGGTTTTAACCCTTACCATGTTTATTCTGTTGGAAAAGTTGTCAGAGGCATTTAACTCTGGTGTCACTTTTACTATCAATTATTTCATCCCTTGTGCAAGATCTGGTCTCTGAAGTCATCAGTGGGAAGACGTAGAAAAATCTACTACTGGGCAGGTTTTTTATGTCTCTGTCACTCATGAGGTATATGACATTATAGCTTCTATATACAAAAGATGCATCTTTTACAGCAAGATAGCTCTTCTGATATCTTGAAGTGTCCTGAACTCATTACAGCTTTTGACTTGTTCCAGCCTTCAGATTAAAATGGTTCAGGTTACATCATTTTAAACTGCACAAAGGGTCAAGAGACCGTATCATTTCAATGAGGCCACAGTTCATTTGCTTTGGCTCAGGAAAGCCAGAGGATGAAATACATATTAATAGTCACAGTTTGAAAGAAGGATTGCAGCCTTGGTATTACAATGAAGCGAAACATTTCATACATGATGCAGCAAAACAGTCATTGGATTTTTGCCAGTTTGAAGGAGACAGAGAAGGAGAGAGAATGAAGGAAAAAAAATATAATTAAAAAATGCACCTGGTACCTAATGCTTTTTTTTAGACTTTTCATTATGGGGAGAAGCAATATTTGCTTTTTGCTTCATGGAGTTGAAATCAGTCCATTAAGAGGGTGGGAGAAAAGAATAATAGGTAAATTCAGCATGCTGACTCCTTCATGTAGTTAATGTGCTTAATCTTACCTAGGTGATGAGTTGCATTTACACTGACAATGAGTGGATAGAGAGGAAGAGAGGTTAAATACGTGGTTAGGGGAACAAAGTTAATGAAAGCATATTACAGGATTTTACAAAAAGCATATATTACTGTTCATTTAATTTAGTCCTTGGGACAATTACATCCCTGGTGTAATCTCATTAAGCTAATGAGATCACATCAGGGATGAATTTGGCTCTTGTATTTTAAGTTTTAAAATGGTGGTGTTATCATAATTTTCTTCTTTGCTTAGAATGTGAATGAGCTTTGGAAGCCTGAGAAAAGAGTATTTTTAAAGATGATGGAGACCAGTGAGAAAGGGAGGATGCAGAGTAGAATATTGAGATAGTTAATTTTTAGCTCTCATTGTCCTTGTCCAAAATCATTATTTAAAGTTTGTTTATTAGCGTTGCACTTCCATATGTGGAGGAACTGTTGCCACCTGAAATCCAGAGTCTTAAAAGTGTAAGGCACCTACCTCTCCCTAGAAAGTGCCCAGGCTCACCTTTAAGCATGACTGACACCCTCAAAGTCATCCTCAGCTGCATTGATACGCTTCAATGCCTTGTCAACATTTGAGCATCTAAGCGTTCACAGCTTGGATGGTGTCTTAGGTAGCCACTGTGCCTGCTGACCATCCCACAGTAGGTTTCCTAACTGAAACAAAAGCTTCCCAGCCTCCAAAATATGGCCACTCAAATGCACCATTCATCTAGTTCCATCTCCTGTGAGCTTGATGCATAAAATGTGCACAACATACTCTTCTGCTGATTTCTGTTTTTTGTCCTTGACAGTAGCATGTTCAAGTTGACTGTAACAAGCTGTATCCAAGTCCTTTCTTTTGATGACAGGACTTCAAACTGAACTTTGTGAGAGCTCCAGCCATCAAGCTGTTGGAGTTTTATTTCATGTAAGTGATGAGGTAGTCATTGGAGCTGAGACTTGCACCAGTATCTTGGGTATGTGTCTTAAGCACTGGGGGACAGCAGCTCTTTCCATCTGTGGTCCAGTGAGCAAAATGGAATTCCTTTAACTGGGAGAATGACATGGACCAGTAACATAATATTCAGTAACATAATATTCATTAACTAACTGCTAAGGGTAGTCTCTTATAAAGTGAGTTCAGATTACTGCGTCCGTGAAGTTACAACAGAGATTATTTAGATTCAAGTCTCTTAAAGCACAGGTGAATGATCCAAGAAAGCATCTACTTGATGGTTTCTCTGACTTTCTGTGGTTTTTCAATGATAGGGAAAACTAGACATAAATGCCCTTAGAGTAAATTCGTGCCTGACAATGTCTCACTGCAGAGACACATCGGCCCGGTGTTTCACATGGATCAGGTCAGTGTGACAGGGGCATAAGCATTGATTCTGAATATTATTCTTTGTTAAATTGTGCACAATCCTGCTTAGCTAGTTTTTGAGGCATCTGACTATCCCCATGTTTAAGGGAAAAGAGTATGGCAGCAGTGTAGCAATTCTCCAATTATCCCTGTTTGCCAGAACCAACAAGCAATCCAGAGATTTCTGAGAGTTATGCCAGCAAATCTAATCTGCCATATTTCATTTGGGTTAGCTCAGCAAGCTTCCATATAAAATAAATTACACTTCTACGAAATTTATCCTAAAACCTACACAGTAATAATCCTTCAGCATTTTTGAATTACCCTATATTGCTCTTATTTCTCAATAAATCTGGGAATGCTTAAAAAATCCCTGTAGATTTTTTTCTGATATTTTCCCTTAAATATTACAGGAATTTTCCAGCTGAGATGTAATAACGCTATTTCCTTCCAGCCTACCTTCTTGTTCTACTCCACCAGACTCACAATGAACATGTTCTTAGAAGCACACCCAGCTGCACTTTCTTTTTATTACTTATGACAATCTTCAGAGTGCACAGGAGACATTTATTTTTTTCCCAGACCTTATTCTTTATTCATCATGACAATGACACAATGCTCAAGACCTTAATGATCTTATGCAATTTCATTTTTGCTATCAGTAATAGTTCAGACACATATATAATCCCCTCTCTCCCCCTTCCTCCCTTTCCTTACTAATGTGCTTTTGAATTTTTCAACAAGATATGTAAACATGTAATTTTTCTAATTATTTTGATTGTTTTACCTGGTATTAACATTATGTGATGTTCATTTCTGTTTCAGTCTAGTGCCTCTGTATAGTAGTGAAGGAGGTTAGGTTATATAATTTCATTCTTCTGTTCAGCTGGATTTTGATCTTGAGCAAAGCTGGTTAAACTTTCGAATGTATGTCTGTTCTTTGGAAAATTCTGAGATTTAATTTAAATTTTTTTTAAATTCCAAAATTGACTGAAATTTTGACCAATAATGGGAGACCGATGGATATGTTCTGCTTAGAGACCATTGAAATATCGTGCTCTGATTCAGACCTGTACTTTTTTTATTCCACTTTTGACTAAAAAAAAATCATTAAAAGTGAAATACAGTTCTGACATTATCCATATTTTCTATCAGAATTTTTTAAACAAAACAGTCCCTGAACCAGGATATTGCCTCACATGTTTTTTTCTCCTGTAAATGAAACAGCATTTTCCAACGTAAGAACGTAATTGTTGGAAACTTCCTACTCTACAGTGGAGCTGATAAAGTCTTGTAAGGTGTAGGATTCAGCTGAAATCAGAGGAGCCTAATCCGTCCAGGAGGCACCTTGGCCCCGGGGAAGATTTGGGGGAAAGAGCAAGGAAACCCTGGTGCTGTTCGGCAGGCAGGAAGGCTCCTGCCTGGACGGGGCGGGCAGGACTGCCTGGGACCCCAGTGCCGTCTCCCCCGCTCTTCCCTCCTGATCACTATATCGGGTTTAAGGTACTTAAGTAAAACAAACAAACAGAAAAAGAGGTAAAAGGGCATTCTTGGTGCTCAGGTAGTGATGAGAAGGGGAAAAGCATGCTATTGCAAGCCCGAAGGAGATATACGGTTACCCAAAGGTGGAGGTAAACAAAAAGGCTGAGTGAAATTTGTGTCTGTCTGAAACGTGTTTCTTTCTTTTTTCTCTCGTGACGTGGGGGGGCCCCGGGGAGTTAAGAGTATCAGAACATTTTATTTTGTGTTACTGAATTCAGGAGCCTTTGTGGGTTTCATTTCTTACTATGATAGATGCTTCATTTTGACTGCTTTAACTTCTACGAGGCTCTCAGTGTAGATGAATGAACTCTGCCGTCATTCCAAGCACATCACTTTTATATCTTCTTGTCAGACGGTTACAGTTATTAACAGCAGCATTTAAAATGCACTTTCTTCTTTGCAGAAAGCCCTGACTATAAGATAGAACAAATTACAAGTAGTATGTATAGTGCAGCAGTGTTAAAACTGCTGTCAGCATCCCGATGTGGCCATATGTTTGACATAAAGTACACAAAAGAAAGTGTTGAGGATTGGAGCACAGTCTAATGATAAGTAGGCCGTTTAAACAATACGCCTCTCAAGTGAGCAATATACATTCTGTTCTGTTTTTCTTACTTTGTGCTGCTTTAAATCAAAGTCCACGGGTCTGCTATTGCTGGGAGGTTGGACATGTTGTCTGCAAGTAAATAGGCCCTCTGCCAACTAACTAGAGCTCACTCTTGGTAAAGGAAGAACATTGTTCACTAAAATAGTTTGCCTTTTGATGCCAAAGGAAATCAAATTGTAATCAAGGGCTGAGAACGGACTGAAGTCATAAAGGCTGGTTTGCCTCAGACTTTGGCAGCCTCACTTGTTCCCAGGCATATTAAATATAATTTACGTTTGCAGAGGGGAGAGGCTTTATTGCACTGGAAATTTGTTTTAAATAACACTTAAGTGAAGCACTGTCAGGGGCAGCCAGGGATACACTTCTACTGTCATTTAGGCTGCTGAAAATCCAGAATATGTTCATGGGCTTTACCAGATTTGTTCTGAACTTACATCTGTGTAAATGGATATTTATGGTCAATGTTGATGAAACAATCACATTTCCTAGGTTCTGGTCACCCATGCTGAGTGGAAAGTTCATGATGAAAGGCTTACCTCAGTTACAGAAAATATTTATATGTTTTTCTTCCATTTTATCGTGCATGTGAAAATTCACATTAACTATAAATAACCATCTTTGGATGAAAAATCATGAACACTGTATAGGACGGTTGAATCAATTCTGTCCTTGATCTGCAATGTATGAAGTGAAATCAATTTTACTGATAATTCCTCTCTAAAAAGTTAAAGTTTAAAATATATACTTTATGGTTTCAGAACGTAACTTTAGGAACACTTCAAAATAAAAAAAAAATCTGGTTTTTATTTTTCTAAATGAAATTTATCCTTTGGAACAGTAAAACTTGCTTTTATTTCACCATGGAATTAAAAACTAATTTAAAAATAGCTTCTCCCAAGAAGTGATAATTCTACTTTTCAGCATCTTGCTCGTAAGTAGCCAGCTGAGGGAAAATATTGTTTTAATTCTCTGCACACTTTTGGACAAGATATTTTTCTTCTAACCTGACACCATTATGTAGGTTACATCTGAAACTTGTTTTACAGATTTTCACTGAGTCAAAGCAATGGAATCTGTCAACTAAAAAGTAAAAGGTATTCCATGAACATCTAATTTAAGATCACATTAACTCCTTTGTTTTGCAGCTTTATCACATTGCATATAACATTTGTCAGCAAATTCAATGTAGTTCTGTATGTACTATGTAAAGGGAAATTTGACCCTAGGGAAAATCATAAGGGAAAATTAAACTACCAAAGCAATATTTGGGTAGCTGCTGTCTCTAAAAAGTGTTTTTTTGTTTCAGTCTTTCTGTTGGAAATAATATTGAAACAGCACGCTTCCACCTTAAAATGGCAATATTTGGATCATTTTGCACAGCTCACCTCTGTTCAAGTAACAATTGGCATTTGAAGCAATTTAACGTTAATTCTGTTAAAAGACTAGGACAGATTTTAGATCTTGCCAACTAATTTGGAGGTCTAACACAAGCTCTTAAGAACCTTAAGAATATGTTTTCTGCGTCTCAGTGCTTGAGGAACCAAAATCTGTCTGTGATGTTTCTTAAAGCCCTGCCCCTGTCTGCGCATGTATTTACCTAAGCCTTGATGATGCCTAACATCTAAACAACTAGCTTAATACCCAAACTCTGTCACCTCAGAATAATCTATAGCATCGTGACTAAGCTTTTTCTGGAAGCTCCTTTGAAACTATGTGTTGTTCATGTGTTCTGTACAAGACTTCTAATTTAATTTGACACAGGGCAGTGGATCCTAATAAGAGGCAAGGTGTCTAGAAGATATAAGCTGCATTTCTCACCATTGCCTGAGTCCTTGTGTGAGTCTAACCTAAGGCACTTAAAAATAGCTTGATAAAAATATAAACAAAACCTATCTTTTCCTGGAGCTGGAACCCTCCCTTTTCCAGAAGGGAGGTAGAATTTAAATGCATTATTTTCTGAACAAAATTAATTAAATTGCACTATTAATAGTCAATAATTTTAAGGCAAAACATTGGCTATGTTATGAAGAAATGAGAGTCAATAACTGCAGAAGTTCTGAAAGTATCCTTACTTATGATATCAACGGCTATTCTGAGGGGAAAATGACAGGGTAGAATTTTTGCACATCAAAGCATAAAAATACCAGGACTATCAACTGTAACGCATGGCTTCTCTTTTTCCCAGCTGTAATACACATTTGGAAGATATATCGTGAGGGCTAAGAAACGACAAAAGACAGAAGGGTGACTGAAGAGGTAAATGCTATGACACTCAGACATGAACTAAGCTTCCTGGCACTTTTGACAGCCACAGGCACTCATGGGGATTTGACAAATTGGTAGTCGCTTTAAAATAGTCCATGTCAGTGAATAATACCACATGATTGTGGAGCGTGGGCTTTTGAGACTTATAAAAGCAGGACACCGCTAAAAAATACAATCAGACTAGGAAGACATTCCAAAAAGTAACTGGAGAGACCTCAGGACATGTGTTCCCTTAAGTGCATGCAGGGATTAAGCTGCTATGTGAGCTTGCATCTGTGGTTCCTGTGAAGATCCGCAGCTCAGATACGCTCTGAAGTCAGGGAGATGCTCTGAGACAGCCCACGTTCTCTGAAGAAGTCCACACAAAGAGCCTTTCACAAAATGAATTCAGGATCCAAGCCTGTCTTCAATATTCCCTTCTCTAGCACTGCACAATCCTGTATCACACTTTTCAAGTGCTCTCAAACTTTCTGTTGCTTTTCTTTTCCTTCCCTTTCAGTCAAACAATGTGATACAGTGTATTCAGATGTTAATAGGACCATTTGTGTATTTCTTGAAATAGGAACAAACAGACTGCTTTAAAAGTTTTTACTTTTATATATAGATAGGTGTATAGAGATATTTATACTTTTGTTATGTTTTCTGCCTTCCCTTTGTATTGTCTTGTAAACATGTCATGAACTTGATCCTTCATTTCTGAAAACAATAGGAGCTGGATGCTGACTTCAGGGGAAGCAAATGAAAGACCCATCTTTCTATTGTTGCAGCTTTCTTAAAAAAAAAGTTGAGGCTTTCAAAAATGTTCTTTGAAATAAATATGCATATTGCAAACAAAATAGGAGCAGAAGGACATATTTGAATGCCCAAACTGTACTTGCTATCCCATCCGCTCATAACCAGGGTAATGCTAGGAAGCCGGGAGACAGATATAAAAGACAGCCCAGCTGAGTGTGAAAACAAAAATGTGCAAGAGGTTCAAAGCTTGTAGCCTGACTCTACCCCCACGTCACCGTTATCTTGTCTGTAGATGCTCATTGGCAAATCAACTGGCAATATCCCACCATGTGTTTGGGAACTGAACGGCTCACAGTTTTTCTGCACTAGGAAATTGGTCCTACCGCTGCAGAGACTGGGCAATCTATTTCTATCAGCTTGCACTCTTCTGTTTGGTTTGGCTTTTTTCTTCTCAGGAGACCCAAAGTCAGTCAGTTCAAAGTTAACAGCTGTTCAAATTGCCATACACTTTTAGAGGAGACGTGAACATGAATGTGTGCCAGAATTTTGGTTGAGATTACGATGAAGTTAACTCACTTTGACAAAGAGATCCTCCCCCTAAACTTCTTTTACATGTTAAGACTTGGTAATATGGGAAAAACACGGCTGATAGGGGTAGAATTACTAGCCTGTCATCTTAACAAAGGGCTTTTGGAAATGCATTCCCTAATCGGGAAAGGGATTCTCCTGCACGAGGTTTTGTCTCAGAAAATGTACAAAAGACTGTTATAACAGAAAAGTACATAAACAATAATGTCTTAAAATCTGTAATATTCATATTAATTATTCTATATTATTTAATCAATCATCATTCCTAAGTGAAGAAACTATTTTTCAGCAGTCAGGCAATGAGGTGACATAGGCCCTGTAGTGATGTCTCTAATTAAAACCACCTGAAACTCGTGTACAGGTATACATCTGTCTGGATGTGCATACATCTGTATTATGCCTAAAACCATACACCTCTCTATATAAACACTGAGTATAATTTCAAATAATTTTGCTTAATTAAAATACCATTCAGACTAAACAGACATCTGTTATTTCTGCTACGGGAGCAAACACTTTTTCTTTCTTTGTGTTTGTCTGAGTTGGCATTAAGTGAAATACAACATCCCAAATCAGCTGCACTGCAAATACCCAGTTTATGTGACCTATAGAAACCATAAGCAGGCAAATTTTGGTTTTTATCTGCTGAAAATCCCCTGCCATGAAACAGTGAAAAAAAGAACAGCCTTGCCATGCTATGGTAAAGGAAGCAGTGATATTGATAATACAGCCCCATGATGCAAATAACGGAATGATTTCAGCCAAAGTAATTTTAAACAAACAAACAAACAAACAACCCACCCAAGTTCAAAACTCTCACTCCAGATCAGGTGTTTGTTACAAGGAATGTCAGAAGCCGTGTCAGACAAAACATAAAAAATTCAAGAGACTTATTTTGGAATGCTGTCAAAAGCAAACATGAAAGTCTATTGAAAGGCAAACATATCTGTTCACTGTAATGCATTATAATACTGGCTATTCAATTTTTTGTTCAAGCTCAATGGTCCTAAAATAAACCCCCAAACTCTCAATACAGATTTCTTTGCCCACATACATACAAATAACTTTAAAGATATTAAAAATATCTTTATTTTTAAGTATCTTATTAAGATTACTTATATTTAAGTATGTTATTAAGATACTTAAAAGAGTAAAAATATCGTACTCATCCAAGCATTTTCCTGTGTATGTTTTCATTCTTTAAACACTACCGTTTAATTGCTAAATTCCTTGAGTGCGACGAATCTGGGTGATAAATGGAAGTTTGCAAAACAGGGGAAATTTCTGTAGCAAAATTGCCTACTTTTCCAGTGGGGGGGGGGGGGGGGGAGAAAAATATTTTTTACAC
>NW_008794260.1:1124238-1186771 GCF_000699145.1 Aptenodytes forsteri
TGTGACACAATATTAATGAACAATGAAAGGTAGCATTTTTAGGACACTTGAGTGAAACCATTAAATAGTACCCACAGATAGTTTTTGCTTTTGTCTATGATAATATAGACTTTTTAATATCTTCTTATTGTGTAGAAGAGGTTTGTAGTTTGTCTTGTCCTTTGCAGTTCCAAAAGAAAACACAAGGCAAAACAAGCTCAAAATTCAAATAAAAAAGATAGCATGTTTTCTCTACTGTATTAAGAAAGGATGAATAACTGTTGTGTACCTAATATGCAGAGACATCTTAGTATAACAAGATACAGCTTAACTCCAAGAGTCCTTGTTATTTAATCCATTTAGTTCTGCCCAGGGATCACATGAATTTATGGAACCCCCCTGCTACCCTCTTTGTTGACTTCCATCCCTGCTGGGAGATCCCCATCTGCTGGGAAGTGAAACTCTGTCCTGAACTTTACCTCATTTAACAGAGTGCCACATGTAAATCCAACTTCTTCATTTATTACTTTGACAGAGCAGATGGCGATGGGTTTTTAAAAGACTGTAATGTTGCTTAAACCCAGCAATATTTGTAGAAATAATAGTTTTAGCTGCTTAGATTCTAGTGCCTGGTTTTAGGAAAAGAGTCTGACACAGGCAATTAAATTTTTGAGCCATCAGTATTTAGTGATGCATCATAATTTAGCTGTTTTCAGAAAATCAAATTGTGACCAAATAATCATTCATTAAGACAGAAAATACTTTTTTAATGGAAATCTGAGACTCGTGTTTGGTGGCTGATATGAGTGACTAGTTTTCTAATAGCCTTAATCACTGGAGTATTTCTTTACTTGTTCATTTAAGCCCATTAATGAAAATGTATGATGTTAAGTCTAATATCTACTAACCCTTGATGACTATTTTGGCTTCCAGCATTGTCCTATAAATAACTGTGAATGACATGCACTGAAAATCAAAGAGTATTATTTCACTGTGATTAAAGAGAACAGGTTCACCCAAGACTTCCTTTTCATCCAGTAAGACCACAGAGAAATTCATTGTTAGGTTGAGTCAGATGTAATGTACTTCAAAATGTTTTGTCCTTAAAAATCTTACCCTAAATGCATAATGCAGGTTTTAAAAATAACCTGAAAACTCAACCTCAGCCACTGAGTTTGCTTATAGAAGGCATGTAATGGGATAGGGAACATCATGCACAATCACAGCATCCTGGGCTTGAAGACTACAAATACTGTAAATGACTTGTCCTCAAGATCACTCTAATGGTTTGTTCGTTTGTTTGTTTATATTCAGTGACATCTGAAAGGATTTTTAGCCCTGAAGAAGGAAAGTAAACCTTACATAGCCAGTGCTGACCATCCTTTTCTAACTTAAAATATCAGCTAACTTGATGCTCCTTAAAATTCAGAGTATGTATTTGATACAACCAGACTCTTTGGTTATGTTCATCTTGGCCATGAACCTTCTGATCATATTATAAGTATCATGGCCAAAGGGCACTGGTTGTTGGCGTGACATTTGTGCTCTGTCATGCAATTATGTTGTCTTGTATGGCAGCTTCAGGGTGAGACCCCATATGAAGTGAAAAATTTGTGTTCTTTGCTGTAAATTAACGAATACCTCTAATATGCACTTCCTTAGTTTTAAGTCAGGCGTTTTAAGGTTTTTCAATCTTGTGCATATGCCCTAGTGTCAGATACTGTGTTTCATAATAGGTTTTTGCCTTTCTGATGATAAATAACACTGTTTAGAAACAAGGATGTCTGTCCCCAAAGGGCTTTTATTATGAACCACACAGGCCTCCTCTGCAACTCCACTAGTCAAACTTCCGTGATACAACAGCCTGCTTTTATTGGTCATCTGGAGAACATTATACCAGGAGGAGTTTGTCTTTCAGTGTAATTTCCTTTAATATACATTGTATTGTATTTAAAATTTTAGTTCATATATTGGAACTTAAACTTTAATATCATGCTGATTTTCCTTGATTTTAGTTTCAGATAATTTTTAAGATTCTTGAGTTAAAAATTAAAACCTAAGGGACATCTCCTGCATGAAAAGCCCCAGGAAGACAATCCTGGTGGCAAATTCCTTTGCAACAATTTCTTGCAATGTGATATGCAGAAAAGTGATGCACCAGAGTAAAAGCCAGAGAGCGTCTGTTCTTATCTAATAAATCCCCTCAGGAAAATCTAAGGAAAATTGGAGTCAGGTGTGGCTATTCCTGCTTTGACTATAATCTCAGGAACACACCTCACTCTTATCAAGGCAGCTCTGATGGAAAGGGCAGCAGTCGTCATCTCCTGCACCACTGCTGCTGCCTATAAAGGTGATAGGAAAACAGTGGATAATTAGTGGGTATGTATAACATAATCTGGTGGAGAAACTGGACTGCAGTGGGAAGCAGTTTAGGCAGTATGAGGAGCTGAGAGGCCTGGGGAAGGGAAGGTAGCGGAGTTCCACTGGTGCAAGATGCGCTGGCATCCATGTACGCATGGCTCTCGCTGGTACAATCTAACCATGGCTGGTTTACAACGGAATAAAAATGCTTGCCCTTTCTTGCATTTGAGAGCCTACAGACTGAACTTTAGTAAGGAAAGCGTTTTTGCTCAGTATGAAAAAAAATGGTGGAATCAGGACCTTAATTTTTTTTCCTAAGTTGTCTAGGATTAGAATTTTCTCCTTCTTTGTAATTTATGCTTAAAACAAATGTAAAAAAGGCAGCACATATTATTTACATAAAGAGAGAAATGTAATCACTGATGAAAGTTAACACCACAAGGAATTTAAAGAAAAAAGAGAAGAAAGTCCCCAATGCGATTGCACAAGGATTTAACCCCCCCCCAAGGCCGGAAAACAACCCCTTCCTTTTCTGAACGGTTGTGCGTAGGCAGTTTATGGTATTTCGGTAATTCTGACCTTTGTTTAACTACATGGCTGTGTGTCAATAAAACGAGAAGTCTAAACAAGTAAAGCAATCACTCTGTGTACAGCTAGTTAAAATTCATGGCTAGCAGGGAACAGATTGCCACAGGAAAGCCCTCAGCCTGTCCATCTACTGGTACCATACCACCAGCAGAGCTCCTTTTATTCAAGCTTCTCCCTGTGGTTGCCTCCAATTCTTTTGCAAATCTTCCTCTCCCCTCACAAATTTATAGCCCATTGACAACTTTCTGTGGGTGGCTTGAAACATCTGGGTAGCAATCCCTCAGTCTATGTCCTGCACCCTTCCGTTAAACAATGGCGCGCAGGCCGGGGGCAGCACCGCAGCGAAACCCAGAAGGAAGAATGGAGCTGGTTAACATGTACATTCATTACCCGTGCTCAATTAGGGGGCGAGCGAAGGTGGAGGAGCTCAGGGCCTTACTTTGTCAGCCTCAGAAAAAAAAGTTCCTGCGATTGTTACATCATGTTTCATTAGACTAATTCAGTTTAGGCGATGCTAATTTCCTCCTGGATGTCAGGCCTATCACTACCAGCTGCCACTTTTACAGGAGGTTTTGCAGTAGATTTGGGCCAAGCTGGTTGAACTCGCATATCCCAGGGCCGTCGGCATGACAGAGGGGGGAACGTCTCAAAAGAGCACACACAATTCATTTACAGGAGTTTTACATTTAAATTAATTAATGGATTTTAATAGAGAGGGTAACTTTTCCCCAGAGTTTTAAAAGCATTCGATAGCTGCGATAAAGCTCCCTATTGAACTCTAAATTTAAATATTTTATAAGAAATGTCTGTATTTCTAGGGATTTATCTGAAAAGCTATGTCTTTTAGCAGAGACTTTTTTGCTGTAGGATAACCAGGCAATGTGAGAGAAGGAAAAGGGGAAGGAACCTTTTCCTACTTTTTTCTGGATAGCATAATCATACTAGGAGATTAAATTAGGAGATTTACAGTTGCAATAAATATTCTTTGGGTTTTTTTGTGCTTTCTCCCCCTTATATATAGATATCTGAGGGTGTTTAATGATGGGCAAAGGAAGATATAGTATATTCTTCCCTTGTATTTTTGTTATTCAGTGTGTAACAGTGCTCCTAAATGACACATGCTAAGTCAGAGTTACTTAGTTGTTTTATTGAGATCTGTTGATCCAGGCTGATGTTTGTTTAACTTCTCCGTTGTTGGACCGTCCAAGTGCTGTGTGTCATGTTCCTCACTGCAAACTGTGAATGCAGGAGGTATCACAACTTACAGATCTTGGTAAATTCTGGGCAAAATTTTGCTCCAGATCTAGACTAATGTTCCCATTTTAGTATGTCAAGATTAGGTACTTAAATTTATAAATGATGTTGGTTTTATTGTCATTATGTTCTATTATACAGCTGCTGTATTAATTTTTGGAAATTTGGGGCAGAGATAGAGAGTCAGGCCTTTTGTTGAGACTGAAGGACGTCAAGCAGCTTGTCAAAACACGCTCATGCAGATGGGTTCTCTGACACCTCTTCCCCGCCCCCCACCCCCCCAAAAGAAAGAGGAACAGAAAAAAGCAGCATCTCTCACTGTAACTTGGACTGTATCATCCCTTGCTGAACTTTCTTCCTGGCTTAATAACACATCTACATCAGGGTAACGTGCTTTGTGCTGTTGTTCTGGGACAATAGATCTGTGACCTCAAAAGGCGCACTTCAAATCCACCCAAGTGGCAAAGCAGCGGTAGGATGACATACCAACCTATTATTACCTGCAGAACAGTAAATATGTCAGGCGATGAGGCTGATTCACAGTTGGTATTGATGGGACATGAACTTTGGAGATAACGTACAAACATGTCTGACCTGTTAAACTGTAACTGTTTTTCTTCAGTGTGTGCTGAAGAACAACGATGGCTATTAGTCTATTTTTATAGAGAGAGGACTACTGGCAGGTGCTATAAGTCTCTCCAGAGAGCTTTGGTACAAAAATGATTAACTGACTGAGACAGGAATTTGAGCACACCCACAATTACTGTGTGTCATCTCAGAGAAGATAGTGTATGTAATATTAGTTGGGATGGGAAACTGCCTTGCTATCGAGTATCAAATACTTAAAGCAAATCATTAAGACTCAGTCTACAGTGCAGGAAAATGCCTTTCTTTAGGAAAGAATAATCTGTTTGCAGTCATTCTCAGAATAGAAAAACTCGCTAAATTTACTGAGGAAATTGTTTGTCTGTCTCTAAAGAAAATGTGCATACACAAATACTAAGCCATGCATTAGTTATTGGAGAGCAGGATGAGGTTATTATTGAACAAAATATAAGTAATATTTAAGAACATGATAGAAATCCTGACTTTTTAAAATACTTTCTTTAGAAATGTGTTTTCAGACTTCAATATTGTCATTATTTTGTCAAAAAACTCATGACAGGCATTTAAATCAGAATAATAATTATTAATTTTCAGCCAAAACAAATCCTGTAAAAACTTACTATATTTTTAGTGCTAATTGATTAATTAAAAAATAATTTTCAAGGTGATTCATTTATTTAATAGCAGCTATGAATTACACATGAATGGATCCATCTCTGAAGAGAAAACAAAGGTGTATGTTTTAATCCCTTATGGAAATCGTTCAGTAAATTCCTGCAGGATACATATTTCATTGATTGGCATCTGTCTACACTTGAAACAAAGGGAAAAACAAAGGGAAAAGAATTCCCTGTGGCACATCCCCTGAGGACTGGGGAATTTCTGTCTTTTATCTATTGTGGGTGTAAACACTACATCTCACCCTTCCAAACTAAAGCTTTTGCTCCTGAAATTAGAGATACTTTGCGCTTCTTGTCACATCCCAGCTCTCTGTGAAGAGAGGTCCTCTAAGGAGCTTCTGCTTATCTTGTTTTACTTTGAAACCTGTTCAAAGGAAAGAAGAAAGATCCCACTTAGCCTAGTTAGCCTGAGACTAGATCATTTGGTTTCCTTATGGAAAGGCTTCCCTTTAAAGATAAGAGCCCTTAGAATGTGTCAGATAATTTGAGTTAAACTTTTGGATTGTATGTCTTACTGTTGGTCTAAGTACTTCCGTGGCTGTCTGCTCTAGCATGTGAGCGTATCACAGTTACTCAGTTTTGTCATTATAGCATCCCAGTGAGATAAGAAAATGTCTTTATTTTGTGCCTGGGAAACTGAATCACAGGGTAGGTGAAGAATCTCACCAGAAGTCAAATGGAAGCTCTGTGGGAAGCTCTGTGGTTTATCCAGGGTACTAAAACTAGGTCTGGTGTCCCAGAGCAGTGCTGTCCTCACAAAAACATCCTTTCTCTTACTCTTATCAGTTGTGCTAACACCTAGTAAATGCTTTTTGTTGAGAATCATGTCCAAATCATGCACAGGCCTAAATCAGCAGCAGTGCTGATTAGGTAGAGGTACAGCATTTTAAGATACTACTCACACTGTGTATGGGTCCATTTTTGTAAGATGTTGAGTGCTGTGCATTCTTTAATGATGTGGCTACATATTAAGGACTTAGCCTTATGAATAAATTTTTGTGGCTTCCAAGGCAAAATAAGAGAAGATATTCCTTTAAAGTTCAGATAAAAAAATTAAGTGAACAAGTTTTATCAGAATTTTGAGATTAGAATATGTAATGATTTATCATGATTCACCTACCTTAAATTGCAATAATATGATGATTTTATCACTGAATTTGCACTGTTGTAATACAGCTATTCTGGGATCAAAGTGAAAGCATCTCCTCCAGTGAACAGGAGCAGGATCCAGAGTGATGACCCTCTCTACCCCCAAAAGACTGCAATAATGTGATTCTGGGCTAACTTTTCCTGTATGCTTAGCGAGAGCTAGTGAGAGCTAGGATTGATTCTTCAATGGTGCAGATTTTTTTTCAGTTTAAATAGGACTTGGATATCATCTCTGGCAATCCATGAATTCAGTTAAAAGAAAGTATCTGAAGCAAACTCTTTGTTTCCCCATGTCTGCTGCAGTTACCAGTAATAATGAGAAAGGGAATGACAGGATTTGAACTGAGCTAGGTTACAGCAGAGCAACATCTGGTGCAGAAGCCCATCACTGCTCAGTTGTATGTGTGAGTGACATGGGGAGAGAGAAGGTGCAGCCTATGTTCTCTCTTGGGCTGCAGCTGGGGAGGTTACCAATAGGTCTCCGTATGTAGTGACTGTGGCTACTGATGACGCCTGTGCTTGTCACAATACTTACACTAAGGGTCTCTATGGTGGAATACAGAAAGTGCTACTCAACTGTGCAGGCACCCCCATGAAAGTGTCATGACATTGGAGGAAAGGCTTAGAAGCAAAATGAAGTACTGGCATTTCTGTTCCAGTTTGGGGAAGGATTTGAAATCCACATCATCAGAAATGGTTGTGCCATTTGATAGGAGTAGCACAAGTGTAGTGATACTGGCTGAAACGTGCCTATATTTATGTAAATATACACTCATATGCGTATATATAAATACATATATATATTCAACTGTACTTTAATTTTTTTTTTCTTGTACTGTTCTTCCACACTTAAAAAAACAAATGTCAAATTGATAGAAGATCATGTTCTCCTACACTGCCTTTGGAGTCTCACTTATTCAGGTAGTTATAAAAAAGTTATTTCAGGTGTAAGTAAAGTATCATAAACCATCTTATAGAATCATCATAGAATCATAGAATAGTTTGAGTTGGAAGGGACCTCTAAAGGTCATCTAGTCCAACCCCCCTGCCATGGGCAGGGACATCTTCAACTAGATCAGGCTGCTCAGAGCCCCGTCCAACCTGACCTGGAATGTTTCCAGGGATGGGGCATCCACCATCTCTCTGGGCAACCTGTGCCAGTGCTTCACCCATTGTTTTTCTGTCACAAGCAAATTGTTTCTTTGTGCTAGTAGACGTTCCACTTTTTTAACATCCAACCTGTGGCAATCATTAGCTCCTAGGCTGACAATGATGAGAGCATTGTCAATTCTTGATTAATGAAAGATTGCTTTCCTAGACTATTTGTCTAACATTAGGCACTGGACTGAGTAGTCAAGTTGTCTTGTTTCTATCCTTGCCTGACTGCCTGGCAAATTTATTGATTTTAGGATTTCAGTGTCTAGTGTCTTATGTCTCATGTCTAATGGCTCCTGTGCATTTCCATAATCTTTCTGGGACAGGTTAGATGACACAAGCTGAGTTTCCTAATGTGGTTCTGAACATTGCTGTCCTGGTTTAACCCCAGCCGGCAACTAAGCACCACGCAGCTGCCCACTCATTCCCCCCAGTGGGATGGGGGAGAGAATCGGAAGGGTAAAATTGAGAGAGCTCATGGATTGAGATAAAAACAGTTTAATAATTAAAAAGAAACAACAACAACAACAACAATAATAATAATAAATTGTAAGGAAAAGAGGAAAAATAACAGAGAGAAAAATAAAGCCCAAGAAAGACAAGTGATGCAAATGAAAACAATTGCTCACCACCAACTGACTGATGCCCAGTCAGCCCCCGAGAAGCACCCCCCCCCCGCCAACTTCCCCCCGGGGGTCAGCTGTCCCAGCTGTGTCCCCTCCCAGTTTCTCGTGCACCCCCAGCCTACTCGCTGGTGGGGTGGGGTGAGAAGCAGAAAAGGCCTTGACTCTGTGTCAGCACTGCTCAGCAGTAACTGAAACATCCCTGTGTTATCAACGCTGTTTTCAGCACAAATCCAAAACACAGCCCCATACTAGCTACGATGAAGAAAATTAACTCTATCCCAGACAAAACCAGTACAATGGCCTTGTAAGCAATCCAGATACCACACATGCAAAGCAGAGATGTTATGACTGTTGCCTCAATGAGCTTTAACTTTTGATACTGTTATACTTTCCTCCACAGTCTTACTCAGATCCTTCAAAAGCACCACTGGCTTTAGATAGTTTGTGATGGTTGCATCATCATCTCCCATAACACAGTACTTCCCAGGTAGATGAACTTACCCACTATAGACAGTGAATACTTGTAATGGGTGCTACATAAGATTTAGCAAAATCAAATACTTTGAGTATAACAACAAGACACTGCGATAGTTCTGTGTACCCTCAGGCCTCAGGTCTGAATTACAGCATTTTTTCAGGTTACATATACAAGAGTGATAATTTATTTACTGAATTAACTCTGCTGTGGCTGCCTGATTTTCGGCAGTGTGGAGAAATTTACAGTGATGTCAGTGAATGCAGGAGATTCTTATCATCTCTGAACATGGAACATTTGTGTTAGGCTTCAAGTTTATAAAACTACAGTTACTGATTTTTTTCCCCTACATTCCTATTATCAAAATAGATACTGGACTATGTTTTCTATATTGACATGATAAATTAGACCTCAAAATACAATTGAAATATGCCAATTTTACACTAGTTAAGGATCTGATTCAGCAAATAAAGTAGAAAACATAATCTGGAGGTAATATTCGAACAATATCACTCTGCAGAGATATTTCTGAGAGGATTTGTTTAGCCTATTTTGTGCCTGCAAACTTTGCATATAGGTTAAAAGTTCTGGGAAGTTGGAAGGGAAGAGTTAGAAGGGAGGCTTACCTAATACAAAAGCAAAATGCCATGAGAATTCCTCCTGTGCAGCCATTAGATACCAGAACCTGTCGTGCAATGGTGATTTATTGTGGGAAAGAATAAGAAAGATTGTGTGTATAAATCAGAGTGTTAGCTGAGTTGTGGCTAACTTCAAAGCCTTCACACTTCCTTCCCTCTACTTTTTACTCTATTCTACAGCTTCTTTTCCCAGTGGAAACTGCCTTTCTCCTTCATCTATGTGTTACTCAAGGTCTGCCTTCTTAGGTACTTTAAACACCCCTGATTATAGCAGGGGTTTTGACCTTTTGCTTTAGATTCTGTGTAACTATCAATGTCTTGCTTGGGAACGTTACAGATACTCTGCTGCACTGGGCTGAGAAGTGCTGAACTGCTTTCAGAGGGCAGTCTTCATTGCTCTCAAACAACTAAGGGTCATATGGTAGGGTAACCATTAAAAAAAAACACAAAACAAAACAAAACTTAAAAATGACGCAAAATAAATGACATAGCTTCATGTAGTGCCTGATAATCCAGCTGTCTTTGCCTCTGCAGATGGACTTGGCAGAATGCCTGAGCAATAATTACCAAAAAGATTTTTCTAACTTTTCTTAAGTTAAATGAACCAACTACTGAAAGAAAATTGTTCACTTGTTAGAAAACAACATCAGAATATTAAAATGGGTAATATCACGATAAAGAAATACTTATTTTTTTTCCTTTACTTCTTATTAAACTTCAATGACTTCAAGGTCAGCCTAGTGGTGGGTTTTTTTGGTGGGGGGAGGAAGCGAGCTGAGAAAGACTGAAGGCTCTCTGGAGATGGGAGAGTATTTTCTGTCTTTTACCAGTGATTTTTAGCAAAGGACAAACTAATGAATGTGTAAGCATGCAACCATGACAACAGTGCAAGAAGAAAAAGCCTCATTACCCACAAAATTGCTGAAATTACTGTTCTCATAGGTTTCCACTGAAGAGCTGCTGTTTTCCCTAGACTGAGTTTCTGTTACTTGTCCAGACTGTGGACTTTTTATAACTTTTGTTCACTTTTCATCTCTAATAAACACCCAAACAGCTATGCCCGTCTTGAAACTCAAAGGTGTGATTGCAAGTCATAGAAACCTACCTGTGAAAACTTGTGTAGTTGCTAAGTCTGGGTTTCGGCAGCATCTGCAAAACTCACTCAGGACACTGTGCCAACGTGGGAACCATGCTGATGTTGGCCCACCGTTATTAGTTGTCAGCCTAGCTTGGTTAGAACTTTTTCAGGTAAGCCTGCATGAATTGTGACATCATCTTTGAGTTGCAGGACAGGTATGTACTTTGCCACAAGTTCTACCTCTTAACTAACCACTTCCCGTTGGTATGTATATGGTGCCCAGTACTGAAAGTAGACTCCAAATTTTTAGAAATAGTCTATGACTTAGGGGGCTATCTGCATGTCAAAAGTCCTTACATACAGAAGGAACCAAAGTAACTTTTTGTTTGCTTTTGCAAGGTAGCGGTCAGTTATGGGTAGATGATCTTTTATCTGTGCACTTTTATATTTAGTCAAATATTTTGCAGAGAAGCTGCTGTTTTAGCCTGATAGAGAGGAGTGCATGGCATGGTCTTTCTAAAGACCTTAATTTTGCTAGATCCTGTTTTGTTCCTCTGCCATCGTAGAATAGATTGGGTTCAGTGATATGGTTCCTAACCAGGGACAGAATCATAGTAGTACTGAAGGGACTCTGGACCACAGAAATGAAATGACTTGTTCAAAACCACACAGCCAGGAAGGAGCTATGGATGGGACAGAACAGAGAAGGTTGTTTTGGCACTTTGTTTGCCCTTTATCGCTTGTAGGAAATTCTATGAGAAGACATTTCAGGGAAAATCTGTTTTCTGCCTTTTTTTTTCTTACCTATTTGTCTTTCCTCTCTGTCTCCACTCTCTCTCCATATTCTCATTCAGCTGCACTGATGTTATCTGACTTCGGTATACCTTGATCTCATTCTAGTCTAATAATTCTCAGGCTGCCTGTATGCTACATCTGTGAGCTGAATTAAGCATGTCATCTTCCAGGTCACAATTTAAAACCTTAAATAAAACTCAGTGTAACACTGCAGTAAACCACTGGCCAGGTCTCTACAGGCTAACATATTGTCATTTATCATTAGGCTTTGTTTGCTGTACTTGCTTGCCCCTCATTTCTACCATAAAAATCCTATAGTTCAGGCACTAGCTGTCAGTAATGAAAGTTAAGACTTTTAGCTCATTGCTGGTCAGCTCAGTACCTTCATGTCCTTCCTGGAAATAGTTGCCAAAAGAAAAGGTTAAGAGTTGCACAGTAATAAGGTCATAAGATACCGAAGGACAGCAATACAAGGGGGAGGAGAACAATAGCAAGGACAGCTGGGAGAGCTGAAATAGTAAAAGTTTGCTTGAGAGAATACCATCAGTGGCAATGACATCAAGAGGAAATGGGAACAGTTATGAGAAGAGAAAAGCAGATCATTAGAAGAAAAAGGAAGTGTTGAGCATAGAAAGAATCCAGTACCATGCTCAATTAAACCTGTATTGCACATCTAGTCAAGACACCTCTTCAGAGGTTAAAAAGAAAATTAGTTGGATATCTGTATTTAACAGCTGACATTTTATTTCAGTTAAAATAAAAAACAAAAAGAAGGATGCAGAAAATCTCTTGTATCACTTGTTTGCCTTATGGGTCCTGAATTACAGAGGTCCAATAGATCTCAAATGGAAGAGTACCACTCTATGTTACCACAGGCCTGAGCTGGGGATGTGATTGCTTAATATAGATAATCTAATATTGTGAACTGCATTAAAGATATCTTGGGATACTCATTTAAGGAGAAGTTTGTGTAATAACATTTGTCACTATATTCTGCAATATTAAAGAAGAGGCATGTTTTGAATTATTAAGCTATAGTTCTCTCTTGAGTTGTAAATCAGCTGAAGTTTCAGTTCAAATAAATCTTCTCCAAAACCTCTAAGGGCTTCTCTCTTCCTCCCATACTCCTCCCAGTTCAATTGCATTCTTGATTACCCTCCAAAATCTATTCATTTATGCTGATTGTTAAATATCCTCTCCCCATTTCCACTAACTACATCATTATCAGCCTTACCTCAGCAGGACCATTTATCCTGTCCTTTACTGTGCTCTCATATTACCCTCCTTCCTCTCCTCTGACCACTGACCTTCACCTTCTCCACTCCGCTGTCTTTTCTACTGTCAAAAGCTCCATCCCTGTTTATTTCTACCTGATCTAATTTTGTCTGGATTTTACTAACCCTCTGCTAGGTGTCATGTGATGAACAGTGAACCTGAAGATTTTGTGTTAGTGAATCTTCAAAGTTCTTGAGTCCTTCTAAAGTGTATTTTGCAGTGATGATAAGGTTTGGAAACAGTGAGAAAGGTGGTATTTATTTATTTTTTTAAATTTTGTATACTGTTTTGATAAAATTTGGAATAAAAAATGTTGAGGGGAAAAGTCTCAGGAAAATGTAATGAATTTTCTAAGATAAAGAAGTGAAAGCAGAAGGACTTTCACTTAATTGAACACATTTTCATTATTTTATCTTCTTTTATTTTTCTGTCTTTTCTTTTTCCATGTCCTCTCACTTTTCCCACACATTTTTCTTCCCTGCCATAGCGAAAATGAATGAAGTGATGTATCACCATTTGGGAGGTTACAAGGCTGGGAATCCAGATCCTATCAGGTTGCAAGTGCATTGAGCTACTCCCAGAATGGAACAACAGAGCTTTTCCTACCATGCAGTTACAGCAAAAGGGTTTTGGGAGATCTCTGTGGGATGTGATGATCAGCTTTCTCTTCCAAATAACTGTCTGAAGCTTTAACCATTCTTGAAAATTTAAGGATGGTTTTGTTTAGGAACAACAACGTAGAACAGATGTTTGTTTTTTCCTGCTTCCTTTTCTCTGTCTCTGGACAGAAAACAGGGGGAACAACTTAAATGTCTCTATACACAGGGCAGCACAGAATCACTATGAACCCCTAAACCAGCAGGATGTGCAACAGGCTGGCATGAACAAGCAGGGTGCTGCGTCCCCCCCAGCTCTCAGGGCTGGAGTGGGAGCTGGACCATGCAGGAAAGCATGGAAAGCAGTTGTGCCCACCCTCATAATAAGAATGGAAAAGAAAGAGCTCTTCTCAACCCTTTCATCTGAATAGGAACTGGCAACAGTTTTGTTTTATATTTTTAGGCTCTTACCAGTGCATGAGAGTCCCTTGGCTCCCCCATTCTGCTTAAATCAAGAAGCCAGGCAAAGGTCACCAGTTTTATGAACTGTATCACGCTAAGAGGGCAGGCCTCTTAGGTGAAAAAAAGAAAAAGATCAAGAGTGAACAGGTGAAAATAATCAAGATTTAAATCCTCTCTTAATGTGGTAAATTCTGTGGGTCAAGCTAGCGCAGCACTGAAATGGGCAGGCGTGGAAGCTCACATTTCCCCGGGGTGTGACTAATGCAACTCTAAAACAACACACATAATCCCAAAGTATTAAAGCACTCATAAAAGAACACGCCTCTTAAGTATATGAATATTGTGTGAAGTGTGTGTCTGCTTTATGGGATGTTGTTTCTTAGTCAGACTGCCTCAGCATGGAATATCCTGGTGCTAATGCACCTCTCTTTCTTTTTCTCTGTTTTGCGGTGGAAGCTTACTGACGTTAGTGGATTATCCCCTAGCATTTCTAGATGTATGGGACAATATTTTATTCAGCTGTTTTTTCCCCTGGCAATAATGGCAAAGGCTATCTGAGTGCTCCTTATTTAAGGCTATCTAAGCGCTTACACTTCAGCAATGTACTGCACAATAAAAAGGTTTGTGACAGGAGCTTGGGGTATTTTTCTGTCTCTAGATAGGTAGACACTATTTAATTGCTATGATATTTCACAACATCTTGTAATTACCAGCTGGATTTGCTTCTGGCCCATGCACTGATGTTTCAGGTTTTCCTTTCAGGTACACTGGAGCAGTGTCTTTGAATTAAACAGAATTGGAAGTGTGTGCATTAGGTACAAACAGCAGTCCTTCATGTTTGAACTAAAAGAGAGAGAACTAAAAGAGAGAGCACAGGTTGGTGGGAATTTTGTGTATCAAGAAAAAAAAAAACCAAAGCCCGGCCTTGCTGTGTAAAATTCCACTTCAAAAAAGAAAACCCAGAAAGTGAGTAGTTTGTTACAATCAAGCGGAAAGTCAACAGAGACTCTTGAACTTTTCCTGTTTTTGTTGTGTCTAAAGTCCAGCAATTGGTTGAGACTAATAGCCAGTTTCTCAGGGTTACATTAATAATTCAAAGAATTTGACCAAGCCACAACTGAAAAATGGTTTTTCCTTTGCAAAAGGTTGATGGCAAGTTTGATTAAAACCTTTTATTCCTCATAAACAACTTCTGCAGTTAAATAACCCTTTTATTTTAGACTTGTTTAATTTATTAAAGTTTCATCTCATCCATTTGCTTAGTGAAACCATTTCTTTGCAAAGGTTTGATAGAAAAGAGAGTCTGAGATGTTTAAGTGAAAATAAATATCTGTAGCATTTAAACCTTTACATCTACTTAAGAACAAACTATTATTTTAAGTTGAGCATTTACAAGATGTTTAAAGGAAGACAGGATCCTTCTGTCTTGGTCTATAATGTTTCTGTGGAACTACTGGAGCTGGAGATTATTCTCACATAATGAATGAAAGATGATTTACTACTCCTAGCATGATGTCTTCTCTGGGGCAGTCTGGGATTTTTAACCCTGCCTCTGGACTTCCTTATTCATACTCTAACTCCTAACTGCCTTTAATATGTGAATACGAGACTCCAATACTCATCAAGGCATTAAGTTCTGTCTTCAGAGAGATTTTAGCAGCTGAAATGTGGACTGTGATAGAAACGATTTTGAAAAATGCTTGTAAAATTGAATACCACAGTACTAAATAATTCTATTTCTTATCATTTGCACTATTCCAAAAGCACAGGGAGAAAGAAAACCACCTGATCATCTTATCAGAGAATTCCTCTGCCAGGCAGAGTTTTCCAACAAACAGTTTTTCTCTCGTCAATAGTTTATCTCCTACCAGCAGGTTTCATGTTAAATGAGTTGTCTGCCTGCACCACTCAAATGGGGTTGCTCCATGTTCATGCAGTGGGCCCTGCACTCCCCAGCTGCTCATCCCCTCCTCTACACCCTCCCTTCTTTAATAAAGAGCACTAGGAACATGCCTAGGTGAAAACTAGTACAGCCGAAAGAAAGAAAGAAAACAAGGTTAATTTAAGCTGGGACTTACTGGGTGTCTGAATAAACATGGTGTTACCACAAGGAAGAAAACTGCATGGGAGTGAGAAGTGACTGCGGTGATGGGAAGTGGAGACTACCTAATTTGGTGGAAAAACTGGCTGAAAATGATAGTTGAGTTACAATGTAGCTTTATTCTGTGTCAAATATTGGCTGTCCTCCCACAGTCACTGCAAATCTGGTATAATAAAACTCCATATCAACATATGCTAGCTAATTTAACAGAAGTGTTGGGAAGTGGACTACCTAATTTGGTGGAAAAACTGGCTGAAAATGATAGTTGAGTTACAATGTAGCTTTATTCTGTGTCGAATATTGGCTGTCCTCCCACAGTCACTGCAAATCTGGTATAATAAAACTCCATATCAACATATGCTAGCTAATTTAACAGAAGTGTGTTTATATATCCACTCCTGATCTAGGCAAACTTGAACAGTATGTGACCTGGCAATGCACAGGGCTGGTACAGGTGGGTTTGCAGCCTCAGACTTTCTTTTGTAGCCAGTGTGCTCAGAGATCAGGAGCTGCAACCATCTGTCTGGCAGTGACCTCTGTCCCACCGCATGCACTGGCCATCGGACGAGTTAAGCATCCAGCCTGCAGTTTTGTCTAGGCATTTCATGCTACTGTTCTAGAGCCCCGTTGATTCGGATAATGTGTTAATGGCACCTGATACACAGGTTCAATACAGAAGATAGATATTCAAGTTCAGTTTGCATATGCAAATATTGGTCACAGAATTGTTCCTCAGAAAGATCATTTGGATTTCGTTCCTAAAGCATAATGGCAAAACATATTAATACTGAACTATTATATAGCTGTTTTAATTTCAAATGTTAATTCCATTTTTTAAGATCTTGTCAAGTAATTCGTTGAGTTATAGGGCGTAAAGAAGAAATACAAAATCAAAATATGAACATCCATATAATAATAGAGCTGACAGAATGATTAGTTTATGAAAGCAAGCAGTATTCCTGACCTTTCTAGACACACCATTTACTCTGCTTAGGGTTTTCTTTCTCACTCTTGTGCCATTACACGGTTTCTGCAATGCTGGGGAAAAAGCCTAGCTTTTCTGGACAACAAGCACTTTAGATCCCTCACACCTTATAAAATGGATGTAAATATATGTCCAGTGGCAAATAGCTTTAGGGTATTTAAATCACATTTGCTGCTTGAATTTAAATACATTCTAGTGATCTAGCACTCTGCTGACCTCTGGATAGAAAATACCTCTGTCCGAATACACCTTATTCCCAATATTGTGAACAATCACGTTGCTGTTTCTTACAATTTTGCTTTCACCATGTTGCTCTACTTTGATTTCCTCCTATTTTTCATCCTGACATACACACACACTAATGGTTGTTAATATCCTTTCTAGAAACTGAGTCCTGGTTACACTGCTCTTCAGGTAATAGCTAGGGGTAGGCAGGCATGGGACCATAAAAATACAATCTTTAATCTTAAGGACTTCCTGTTCAGGAAGGACTAAGTGCAGACCAAATGGCACCAAGCGAACAATGTGACCTGCACTGACTTTTAACGTGAATAAACAAGTCTGATTAAGAGTTATTCACTGCTAGATATTCTCAGCAATTCTGAAAGAAAAATAGTAGCTCTGCTGAAACTGAAATTTCGGTTGTTTCCACTAGAAGCAAATAAGCCCTGTTCACTGAAGAATTGGAGTGATGGATTTCCTTTCCTCAGTTAAAGAAACAGAATAATACCTTCCCACTCCCTAACACTTGCACCTCATGATCTCTCTCTCTCACAGTTACAGACATGCAACTAGCAGCATGTTACTTTCTGGCTCTATTATTAGATTTACTCACAGAACCAGAGTTCTGCAGTAGCCACCTTTGGAAGACTCTCCTTTGGAAGCTCCTCCTCTATGGGTCGCATATGAAGAACTGGATCTTTTGGCTTAAAGCCAAATGTTTTTGTATCACTGAACTTTACCACATATAATGCTAGGTGTTTTGTTTGGAAATTGGCTGAAGTCAAGTTAGCTCTGGCTCCCGATGCTCTGTTGAGATGATGAGCACCAGGCGTTATGCCAAGGGAAAGCTGGTCTGAGTATTATGAGGAGAAATCTCTGCTTTTTTCCTGAGTAATGTACAGACTGCCTTCATTTGTACTATTAAAATATTAATTCCATCTCTATAATATTGTATTTTAAGTGTTTTTTTTTAATCTAGGTTTGCAAGGAAGGAAGTAAAAAGTGGGCAAATCTTTATCACAACACAGAATTCATGCCTCACTGACAGCTAAGGATAGGTAGAACGGTCAAAAAATAATTTTACCCCATAATTTAATTTTGTAAAGCTGAGATTTTTTTCCAGTCAAGTGCTGGTTAACCCATTGGTTAAGACATTAGTTTACTTGGTATTAGGTTAAAACATTCAGATACAGTTTTGTTATTCACATTGTCTGTGATGCAGGATTTCATATTTGACATAGAATAAACTTTCTCTTCCCTTTTTAGCTAGAGTCTTTTCTGACAATGTGACATATGGAAAGATGGTGTAACTATGTTTTTTGATACAGATTATTCAGGTCTGCCCCCTCCCCCCCCTTTTTATTGTAAATTACAGGGTTTGTCAGTTCAAAGCTTGGACTACAGAATTTCTGACATTCCTCTGTGCGAGGGTTATGCCAGCATTATTCCTCTAGCTATCTTGCCATCTCTCAGGCTATAAAATAACTAACCAGGATGAACCATTTTGGCACTTACTTTCCTGCCTGTAATGGATTTTGTTCAAAAATAAAATCAACTAGTTTTCAACAGAGAAAAAAACCACAACAAACCCACCTGAGAAAGTAAAAGGTAAACCGCTCAGAACTAAAGTTAGATAGAAGGCATTAAGGCTGCTACAGTATATGCCAATTTGCAGGCATACTGCAGGTATGGTTTTGGTCATTCAGGGCTGCACGCACATTTTTGAAGGTAGGACTGGATTCATAGTTGCTTTGAATTCCTTTGGCTTTTATGGGATTAAATTGAACCTAGGTCTCCATATAAATATGTTCCCAAATCTCACTGCTCTCAGCCACTCAATTGTACAGAATTGAGCTCTATATTTTGCTCTATATTTGTTTTCTATTTTTTTTTTTAA
The DNA here is from genome assembly GCF_000699145.1 of Aptenodytes forsteri. NCBI lineage: Eukaryota > Metazoa > Chordata > Aves > Sphenisciformes > Spheniscidae > Aptenodytes > Aptenodytes forsteri. The sequence goes on from NW_008794260.1 coordinate 1,143,161, forward strand.
TTGATTTGAAAGTCCTAAACCTGAATACTCTCAGGTAAATACACAGTCCATATGTACTCTAGTATTAGTGAAAATAGGTATATTTTCATGGACTTAAGTAGAATCTGTGATTTTACATTTCACAAGTTTTAAATATTCTCAGGCTTACTAGATGTTTTCAAAACTGATTAATATCTCAGTGAGGTGGAAGGATGTTAGTAGAGAAAAGGATGAGAAGTGCTTAAGTTAGCTTTCAAAATTAGGCTCCCACCACTGTTATTTAAGCTATTTTTTTCTGTGTGTTTAATGTTAAACAAAACCAACTTCTTACTAAAATAGACTGTCCTTGTTCGAGTGTCCCCTGATACACTGAAAGCAGCTTCCTCTCAATTTGGGAAAGCCAAGACTACACTTATCAGAAAAGAGTAAGGCTGTGTGTTTTCCTGTTGTTTGGGTTTTTTATTTATTTTTTTTTAAATTTTCTTTCTTTCTTTATATAGATAATTTGCTGTAAACAAGAGGTAGAGGTAATGCCTCTGATTTGGGAACAGGTATTCACAGGACAGAAAAGATTTGTTCTAACTTAACAAGATGCATGGTAGTTTTAAGACTTTGAAATGAACTCGGTGGATGAGTTTTATTTCTTGTAACCAGAAGAAATCTCTCCCATGCAAACCACTGTCCTGATACTTTAGAGAAACAGGAAGCAATTTTCACAGCTCATTCACGCAACCAATGAAATGTGAAATAGGTTCCATGGTTAGGTGAGAATCCTGGACGTTCTCTCTATCTCTGGGTAAGGCAATCTTATTCCCAGGGCATTAGGGTAAGGAGATGATAAACACAGAGCAAAAAGTATTTATTAAGACCAATGTTACTGTCTGAATAATAGAGGGAAAATGAAGGACTACCCAATGCTCTATATTCTTATTTACAGCTAAGAAGTGTTACTGAACGTCTGTACTGCTGAACAGAAAAAAAGAATTGTTTTGTTTCATCCAGACTCCGAACAAATAGTTTGATGTAAAATCAGTGGATATGGATATAGCACGGCAGATTATAACAGTCATCACCTTCTATACAGGAGAGGCTGTCAAAAGACTATAATTTTCATGCAAAAGCAGAGATTGTTGTTAGTGCTACTGCAATATAAAAATAAGGTGCTAAGGTGGAAAAATACATCTCCCCTCCTCATCAGAATTTCATTGACTTAAACGAGGCAATCTGAACCATGCAAATGTATAGAATGATCACAGGATGAAAGCTAATTAAATTTTTAAAATAGTTCCCCCCCCGCCCTTATAGTCAATTTGATTGACACTTAATAGTTAAGCCAGTCCATTTGTTTCTTAAGAGTGAAGTTCCCACAGCAAAAAAAATACAACACAATAGTCTGTGCTGGAGTCTTGTGGGCAAGTGCAGCGAGCATGGAGAAGCTCTGATGAGTCTATTGAAAAAGCAGCTGTTTCTGCCTTCACTTCTGACCTGGTAGTGCACTCCAGTATAGCTGTGTTCAAAACCCTTTCACTCTTTACTCAGTGCTGCTTGCCATTCAGTGGGACAGAAGCAAGATCTTTACATTGGTTTTAAACTACTTCAAGAAGCAGATGCAGCAATTACCTTTAAAAGCAATAACTAGATGGACCCTGAATGGTGGCCTGTTTTTATTATTGCTGTCTGTCCAGGGAGCACTTTTATTGCTAGCAATCAGTGTTAGATCTTCAATAGCAGTTGATCATTTTTGCTTCAGGCTTTTGTGTGTCCATATGGCCATGTGTGGGGAATGCAAAGAAGAACAAATTTTACTACTGGATTAGCAGTTCTTGTCTTGCCTTTTAATTTTACATTATGGTCCATTGTGTGCATACCGCAAAATGAGGAAGCAACGTGATTAAAGCATAAATGATAGCCGAACTGAAGGAATGCCTCAATCAAATACTACATCTCTGGACTCAAAATTTTTAACATGGTAATTATAGAAAGTCTATAGAATTTCTGCAACAGATGACTTGGGAAATAATGTATACTTACCAAAGTATAAAATGTTCCCAAAGAGTTATACTAAGGGTGGTGCAGATTTCTTCACTTGTTAAATTTGTAATATACAACTGGTAGAGCTCAAAATGATAGGGTTAGAAAAGTAGGACAGGTATTAATAAGTGTACAACGTCTTTCCTTTAGCCATATGACTATTACAGGCTTTTGGGTTGTCAAGTATTCACTGAAGATATAGCATACTCATCTTAAGTGACGTTTTCTTTTCAAAGACTTCATGGATAAAAAATTACCATGCTTATGACCCATAGCTTCTCAGATTCAAACATTTTGACTGTTTGTTAGTTTTGCAAGTGGCAGTGAGCAACTAAGAACTGAAAGATTCAGGACTACTGATATTAAATACAGAATAAATTTCTGTGGTAATTGAGATACATGTAATTTCATTAAATTCAGTGAGATCTCTCAGATATCAAAGGTTGGATGTGCTGTACTATAATTAGCTCTGTCAATACTCATTGATAAGAACTATGATATATCTTTTTTTTTTAATAGAAAAGTTTAGGGGATTTTATAGAATTATTATGTAAAAAACAGTTGTTTTGTTTTGGGGTATTATGCAAGGTTTATCTGCTAAAATAATTTGAGTGGTGTATTTTTAATCAAAGCCCAAACTTCTTTTTTATTCCTCTGAAATTCCAGAAACAAAATTTAAAAAAAAACCCAAACTAAACAGTCTCTGACTTCTATTCTGTGACTGATCTCACAAACTGCAACTCATAAAATACCTACTTGAAAGAACTGAACATCATCCCAATTTTATTGCTTTCCTTATTTATTCTCAGCTGCAATCTAAAAAAAAGTGACGTATGCTGTAGCGGTGATGAGTAAACAGCAACTGGATTTTAATAATGTCGTATTTATCAATGTTGAAACAATAATGACAAATGGTTATTTGTGGAAACACATTACATCGCAGATGGTCAAACTGACCATAGGCATATCATTATCTTGAGTTACCTGTGACTGTGGAAGAGGTCTATCTATAAACAGAAAAACATCTTTTGCTTTCAGGAAATAGCAGTTTTGGGAATGAACTATTCAGAGAATAATTTACTGAGGAACAGACGGGATCACCAAGTTATATACCACAGCTTTATATATACTACCCAAATTGCAGATAACTTACTCCTTCAGAAGTGCTACTCCTTGAATTGAAATCTTCAGATCACCCCGGTCTGGCAAGATAGTGGTGTAAGAAGTTACTGGGAGCAAGCTGTGAAGATTCAGAGGTCGCAAAGCTGTTGGAGGACAAGAAACTTGTGGGGTGTACTTCTCCGTGTAAAGGTGTAACATGCACTTGTGGCTGAATCAAGGTACCTTTACAAATAACCCACAGTTTCCAGATGTTAAAATACAGTAGTTGATTCTGCAGTGTGGGAAAAGACAAATAATTTGATAGTGGTCTACATATTGCATGTATTTAAAGAAACTGAACCAGAGACACCAGTCTGTGCTCTCCCCCAGTGTTGTCCAGATCCCAAATAGGCCATAAGATTGTAGACCAATGATTGCTTTTTTGGACACCTTTGAATTATATATCTCAAAGGGGTATTGAGTCCAGGGGACTAGGCTAATCTGAAATAAATCCCCTCAGTAGATGGAGGGGCCGCAGCAATAACGGGTTCGATCTACTGATCTGTTTTTATTGCATCAAATTGCTTATTAAGAGACATACCTTTAATCAGCATTAAATCAACATTAAATTTGCAGCACGAATATTTGATGTAGTAGAGTCACTGAAAGAATATGTGAAGAATGAGGGAACATTATCTGGGGTTTTCACAGCTTGGTGCTAAAGTATTGCCTTTGAGTTTCTGGCAGTTAGATTTCTGAATATTTTTCACCTGTAAGTTACGGCCAGTTTCCAAGATTTTGCATTTTTCAGGAGCCGATGCCAAGCAGTAAGCTTTCCCCAGTTTATTTGGTGTGATGTGAAAATTACTCTATTTTGTAGTAAAAGACTGGACTTGGGCTCTCAGTCTAAATAACTGCTTGTGAAAGAGAGGAGGTTGGAAGCAGATACAAACTTGTATTATAATTTACCTATAATAAAATAAAGAAGAAGAACTTATTGATAAAACCATAATTTTTAGTGTTTTGAAAACCAGGGTCCTGTTGTTGAGCTGGTAGATATAGGTGAGGACCCGTTGCTCTTAATGAAGCTGTGTTTGTTTAACCAGCTAGAGGTCTGGTCTGTGTTTTTTTGTATTGCGGTAATGTCTGTCGGCTCAAGCAAGTGCCAGTTGTGTGAGAACAGCTCAAAACAATTGGTTATACAGTGTTCCTGCCTTAAAAATCTGTACATCTAGATAAGCAAGAAAGATTTAAAAATACAAAAAACAAGCATCTGGATTTTACACCCACTAAAGTACAGGCTGTGGCTTTGCTAAGAAAATGAAATTCCCATCATAAAAAGGTAATTTCGGAAACTAGTAAGTCAGATTATTTTTTTTTCTTGGAGGTTGCTCTCAATGGCATATTAATTTCTCTGTAACATGCAGCTCCACTTCTTTCCTCTCAGAAAATGCATTGGCAAGACGACCCTTTCCTCTCCTGTGGAGTTTGACTGACAGGGCGCTGCCAAGGAGGGAAAATGATTTTCAAAGTCCGACCTGAGAAAAAACATTTCTTGTGCTCTCACTGGACTTTTGTTGCTTCAGGTGTTACAGGAAAAACAAATCAACTCAACTGCTCTGGTTCTTAATAAGAGTATTATTAAGATCCCCAAGCATAGCTGATACCGCTCTTCCAAACAGACCGAGGAACTCCATTCATTTATTGATGCACTCTCCGTGAAGGGATTATGTTTCACTTTGTTTGAAGGACCTGAGAGCCCTTATTATTTTTGTTTGCAGAAACACTGTGGTGCACATGAAAGAGACAGAGGAAAAAAACCCTTTTTTTTTGGTGGGGGGAGAATGGCTGGCCGTTGATTGCCTCTTTTTTTTTTCCCTTTTCCATTTGAAAAAGCTTCTTGGATGATTGATTTCTGATTTAGATTACCACATCCCCCCCATTGTTCCCTGTTCTGTTTACTGAAATTTTCTAGCTGCCTTGTTCAGCTGACATTCAGGATATTGATAAGGTTAAAGATAATGACTGAGTTGCTTTAGCAGCCAGGTAGAACACCGAGGCTAGCTTATTTTGATAAAGTCTTTCCTCCCTGCCATCCAGTAAAGACAAAGATTTGCCTAGGATTATAAAAAAGAAAAACAAACACAAAAGCAAGAAAAAAAAACCCTCTCTTTTTTGGATTCCACTTCCCTGTAGCTGTCATAAGTCCTTGTACAACAATACTTATCATAGAAAGCAAACATAGCACTTGGTGGGAAGCCTGTGTGTTTTTATGAGGTATCCCGGGCACGGGGCAGAAAACCCACAAGCCAGCTGTCATATTTGTCTCTGCAAGCAAATATGCGGCTCCTGGGGGGCAGCAAGTATGGACAGCAACTGTGCCCAGGCCATGCAGCTCTGCGGAGGCTGCTCAGGTACGCGACCTTCTCGGCATCCTAATACCATGTGAAATCCCTGGGGAAGGGGTGAGGAAAGGCTCACGGCAGGTTTATGGGATCTGAGACACCACAGTAATTCTCCAGATTGGGCCCACTGTGCTTTCACCAAGCCTGGTTGAGTTACTAAACCTGAAAAATTGTCTTTTCCATATCTCTCTATGTCTGTACCATGTTTTTCCCCCCCATTTTGAAAGTAACTGAATGCAATATTTATGGCCTAATCCCTTTCTCTGCACTTAACACTTTAAAACATCCAAATTAGGGGCTCCATTTATTTGGGATTGTCAGAAAACCATTCTAATGAGGAGAGTGTTTTTCACACTAGTACTGCTGAAGTACAGTAGTTTGACTTATCTTTCTTATACCTAGTTTAAATTGTAATTGCTCTTGTGCTTTCACTTATCCTGCCTTCTTTCTCAGCGTGAGTCAGCCCTGGATAAACAGTTAATGACAGCTGAGCAGGATTTAATGTAACTGGAGAACGGCATGTGGAGCACAAGAAATTATAACCTTTGCACTGTTCCACCTCTGTGTCTGGCATAAAGGGGGATTTACATTTTTGCTGCATGCCAGCAAAAGCTACAGGCTGCTGACAACTGGGGAAGGCCAGGTTGCTCCTGCATCCCGGTCATATGTTCCCGTCAAATGCACCTACTAGCTACATGCAGCTGTGGATACCCCTGCAGATACTTCCATGCTTACTTTGTTTACGGTGTAATTTACCTCTGCGTGCAAGGCAATCTGCAAGCGTGTTACAGATTTGCACAGTAAAGCAGATCCTTATACTTTGATAAGCAAAGGAGATGCTCATTTTATCAGTTATACTAGATCTCCGGAAAAAGTGAGGCGTTGTGTAAAATTTGCAGCCTATGCCACATACCTCTAGTGACAAATAAAACCAGAAAGGAATACTTTTTCTTTCCCAAGGAAATTGCAATAATTTGACACAACTTCAAAGACTTCACTGAAAAATAAAACACCCTTTTGTGTATACCACTTTGTTAATAGTGCAAAATGTAAGCCATTAAAATATTACTCAGCTTACTAACACACTGGGCCTGATTTTTCATTTATTTACTGTACCTTTTTAAGGACATAGTTTCATAGGTTTTGATAGCTTTCTTCTGGATTTACAGTGTGTAATATAGTACAGGGTCATGACTTTTACTGTAAAGAGTATATTTGCATTTAAAGGAAGTCTTTACAGACAGCTATTAAGCTAAAGGTTATAGAGAAAAAAATACAGTGACTGTTGCTTAAGCTATAATAGGACCACAGCAAAGTGGAAGAGGAAAGATATTTTTAGGCTCCGAACTGCTGGCTTTCTTCCTGTGTCATGATTCCCGCTGATCAGACCTGATGTTTTAGACTGTCTGACAAAGAGTTTTGATTTTTTTTCACTCCTATTTTTAAAGTTTTCTGCAAGATAAGGTCAACTTATTCCTGCAGTTATCCATTTTGATAGCGATGTAGACAAAAACAGTAAGATATGGGAGCATTATAACCTAGCTGAGATTTTGGAGGATTCTTATAAACATAAAAAGGGGTACTTTGTTCTGCTTTCTGCTTTATACTTGGTGCAATTATAAATCCAAATGTGTGTAATAATCAGAGACAAAGTTTCTGCGTTTCAGTTCAGGTTCTGCAGTGCTGAGTTTCCCTAGTAATACGTTGAAAGTTTCCAAATTCTTATTGACTTCTAATGGAATTTAAGGCGCTTAAGAAAGCTCTGTCCTTTATATCTTTAAAGATCATTGTAGAGTGATACTGATTCAGAAGTGCTAACATTCTGCTCCAGTTCTTTATTCTTGATGGCAGCAAAAGTGTCAGGGAGATCTGGGGAAAATTTAAGAGAAAAAAAAGATTTTAAAATAATATATGAAGTGGGGAATGTCTTTTATGTGAACATTATAGTGAAAAATATCAACTTTCTCAGCTAGATGTATAGATCAATCTCCTCTTCAAAGCTGTGAAAGCCACCTTAGATCCTCTCATATCAACAGTATGAGTCTAATATACACCAGCTGAGAACCTCCTCTGAAATAAAAAAAAAACACTGCAAAATTAAGTTTTCCTCAGAAAATATTTAATAGCCTATTGTTTAAAGACAAAACATTTTATTTGAATCATATTCTGACTTTTGATAGGTAATATGCTGTGCAAATTAACTTCCATATTGATAAGCACTTAAAAGAAGGTTCTCATTACTTGAACAAGAATGAATCCTTTTTTGATCTCTCTCTCTCTTTTTTCAAGACCAGTTGTGTTCAGACTTTATTTTTCAGACATAATTAATTTGATTTGGTTGGTATACCATACAGCAGATTTTAATATAACCATAATTAAAGAAAAACAATTTAATTTTGGACTCTCTCATTACGAACATTTAGCCATCTAAAGGTTCCAGCTGATGCAGTTATCCATGGTTTTGTCTTCATCCAGCATTGATCATTTGTTGCATTAAGCTAAACTTCCATGGATTTGGTTTAGATTTTTTTTTCACTAAGCCTTAGCAGAAAGAGAGAATTCACTATGAACACACAAAATAAAAAGGGGGAAAGCCCTGTAAATTATGGCCATGTTATAATAAATATCTAAATTTGCCTATTGAAAAAAGGGGCCATAATTTCTCATCTAGTCTGAGAGGATATTTTGACTAAATAAATAAATCATTAATAGCTAGATTGCAGGGACTGTTGGAGATGACACTGCAAGGAATTATTCTGCCTTAGCAGCAAATGGATCTCTAGATCTTAAATGTGCTGGTGACTTCAGTACATGAAAGGATATATGGCACATTGCCTTCAATGGTTACAAACTGCCTTCATGGCTGTCATCTATTTTCTTTAGAAATAGTGTTAGACCAGTTGATTAAAGTCCTAGTGCAATCATTTCTTCATATAGAGAATTCTATTTATTAGTCAGATGTGGCTTGATAAGCATGTGTAATCAGTTTTACGTGTTTCACCTCAGACCCAGTCATTTAGATGTGTTGTGCCCACTGACTTTGAGAGCCATTGAGTACCTTAAAGACCAGAATAGTCCAAAAGACAACTTTGTAATGAAAACACTATTATCCACAAAATATTATATAACTAGAATTCTTATTTTTAGCATTTTCCTTAAAAAAAATCTGCTTTTTTTCCTGTAAAAACCTGTAATAAGGCACAATTTTAGATAAGAATATTATTTGTCTTAGATGAGCACTCAGAATATTTGAGTCTCCTGCAGAGGGTTGGTCCTCTTAGGAAGAAAGTCTTGTAACTTTTCACATTAGGAAAAAAAAAAAACCCTAAACACCCCACCTCTCATAATTCTTGTTAAAGACTAGGCTGTATATTAGCAGCAAAGTTGGTGGCTAGTACTGGTGCAGTGGTGGAGCAGAAAGGTGGGAACACAGGGGAGATTCCTCTCTTTATATGTCAAAACAGGGCTGCAAAAGGAAAACAGTCCTCTTCCTTTCATGCAGCAAGCAGTTTATAAATCAGTGAAAAGGGGCTGTGGTCATTGTGTTTTCACCCTCTTTGCTGCAATGCTTTTTCTTAGCTGCACTTAGGAAAACCAGTCTGTAGGCTTCCTAAATTAGATGAAAGAAGGTAGTCTGACCCCGTGCACAGAGGATGTGATAGCACAGCATAAACCAACAGCCGAGTAATGGATAAGATTTAGAAAAAGTCCCCTTGCATTTTGCATTTACCACCAGTAAAGTGCACTGTCAGAGACAAAGAGCTAGGTTAGATGAACCACTGGTTTGACCCAGAAACTTCCAAATAACTTGCAATACGACTCTGACATAGTAATTTTGTAACATCTGCTCTGGTAAATTCACCTATTGATGGCATGGCATAAAACCTGCATGTTCTTGCAAACTACTTCAATTATAAAGACTTTAAATAAGATTGACAACTAGCATGAGTCATAGCAAAGTAACAAACTGTGTGTCTAAAAAATATTTTCCAAATATATATCTTATGGCAACTGTTGTACAGACATCTGATGAGTATTTCTGTAGGCATGAGAGAACTTGCAAGCACACGGAAAAATCCTAATGGGCAGAACTTGGGAGAATTTGGACATCTTTGGTCAGGAACTCAGACAGAACCAGGTCATCTGGGACCTACTGCTGGGGGGATTTTACTGCTAAAAAAGAATTTAAAATAATTTGACTAAAATTGTGCGTAGCAAAATAGGAAAATTCTGTAGAGCTTTACAAAATCTGAGGGATTTCCCACAAAATAATGAAAAAATTATTTTACCCCCAAAAGTTGTTCATTCCTAACCATTTTATGCCTGTACTCTTCACTCCAGCCTTGCAGGTAAGCTAGAAGGTTGAACCAAAGATGTAAAAATTGCAATCCCTATGTTTAAGGGACATTTTTGACTCACAATGCTCATTATATTTCTACATTTTTTTCCTGGTATGTCTGCCCAGAGGAGAAGCAGTAATCTGCTTTGTGACAACTGTGCTCCAAACATTGCAATGGACCATTTGATTACCAATTGTGTGCTCAGGGAAAGAAGAGTTCCTATGTGACGGATCTGAATGAACAGCCTACCCCTCCCCAGCTGCATCTTTGATGGGAGGCAGTAAGTGCTGTAGAGTATGCCTTTGCTGGCCAACACAGGCACAAATAACACAACCAGCCCCTTAGCCACCCACCCAGCCAACTTAAATGTTCTCTGGAGGAAAGTATATGATGAAAGAATTTCTGTAGGAAAAAACTGTCAATAGATGAATTCGATTCCTTTTAAAGGAGTATATAAAAGAAATCCACTCTTGGCCAAATGCAAGAAAAAAATCGACTTCTCTCTTGAAGGGTTTATCTATTCATTTGATTGTCTCTTCTAAGTGAGCTGTAATTAGAGCTAGTCCTCTTCTAACCCTTGTGCTAATGAGGCTTTGCTCACTTCTATTAGTGACAGTACATTGTATTTTAATAAGGATCCCCTGGCCTGGCACGGCAGGACCTGCAGATAAGGGGAAGGAGAGCAAAAGGAAATGTAAAGAAGTGGGATCAGCAGGGGGTCCCCTTCTTGGCACTGGGCTCCACAGGAAGGCGCTGGCTAACTTTGTCTTAGAACTGTCATTTATATTAACTTCTAACCCATCACCTTCTCTGGCAGGCTAGCTTTACTCAATGAAGCGGGATAGATCCTTGGCTTGGCCTCTCTATCCCCTATTTCAGCAAACCGAATACAACACAAAAAGTTCACAGGGGAAGCATTTGGGGAGATGGTGTTAAGGATAGGGTCAAAAAGAGCTTTTAACTCATCTTAACATTACTGTCCTTTTCCATTTCAACTCTTATCTGCCCATCAAGGCTTTTGGTTTGCTCACTCATCCATTGCTAAAAAACCCCCCAAAACGCAAAAAGCCTCCAAATGGAAATTATATGTGTTTTGAGACATGCAACACTTTGGTCTATACCTGCATTCTTGCTTGTGTGTTTTTTCTCTGCATGTTTTTTTTCCTGCTGATCAATTCATGGTTGGATCAGAATTCTTTGGCTGATTCCACCTTCGTGTACGCTGATGCAAATTGGGGTAATTTCTTTGTCATTCAGTAAAGTTACCAGGGAAAAGAGAATCAAGTCTTTTGTATCTTTTGTGCAACAGTCTTACATCTCAACCAGAAAAACCCTTTCTAAAGAAGTTTTTTTAGAGATACTGGAGGCTGTTAGAATGTGGCAGATAAACAGCTCCCTGTATGGCAGAAGGCAGAAAGCATTATTTTTTTTTGTTTAGTTCCTATCAATGACTTCCCAGAAGCCCTAAGCAAAATATATTTCTTACTGTTAGTACTTTCAGAGCCTACCTTGGGATCTTTCAGACCTCCAGGGACATGATTCTGCTCTGCCTCAAATTCCAGAAGATTGTTTATATGTCGGTGAAGTGAATGCAATACTTTACCATTTTCACTCAGTTTGCCATCCACCTCTCCTTTTATGCATATCTGTAAATGCCTTTACCAAAATGTAAAGCATGGAGAAATCAAGCCAAAGGCTCTCCATGAAATACTGAGATGTGTATCAGATGTTATTTACCCCTTTAAATAACATGGTATGCTCAGTCAGTGTCCTTTCTGGTGGGTCATACATTACTGACCACCTTCCTGGAGGAGGTATTGTTTGGTGACGAAGGAGTTGAACAGACAGCATGGCACTTGTTCAGTCCATTACTGATATTATAGACAATTAGGATTTATAGAGATATAAGATATGAGTTTGTTTGTGTTAGCTCAGACTCAAGTTCACACTCAGATCATTAGTTGAAAGAAAGCTGGTGTTTAAGTTCTGTCCCTACCTTGTGTGGACATGACAGGGACCAGGCTGGTTCCAGGTAGCTTGATCACAGGCCTCCAAGGTATTCTAGTAAGTTTTGTGAGTTCGTCTATGAAATGAACCTGCTTTATCTGTCCTGGCATTGGTTGTGTCACCACAGAAACCTATGCTCACTTTAGAAACTGGATTTTTCATGTCTGGATGATTTCCCTAGGCATGATTTCAGATGTCTGGAACAAAGCCTCCTGAGTCACCAAATAACTGGGTGGTCTTTCTAAATATCACCTGGCTGTCAGGATCAAAGGCTATTGCAAGACCTGTTCTTTAAGATCAGCAAGTGTGTTCCCAATCCTAGATGCTTTTCTTTCCCCAGCTGACTAGCAGACAGTTCATGGCCTCCACCATCACCTAGCCCAACCCTCCACTGCTGTCCCAGCATGATGTCCTTCCCTGGGCACCAGCGTGAGTCTTCCAAGAGGAGTAGAAGCTTCAGGGTTGGTATCTGTGTTGAGCATGAGAAAAGGTAGACAATCTTAGGCTAGAAGATCTCCAGAGCCACAACATGTGTCTTTTACTGGCAAATCAGAACATATGCAATGCATGTACATGTTCTGGGTCTTTTGAACTTTTCCTGTTGTCTGTAGCCAGTTCACACAGTCTTTTCCTTTCCTTGGCTGTGCTAGTAACCTGCTGTGCCAGCTACTTCAAGCTGGCAGTGTGTGTTCTCTGACTGGAAGGCGAGCATGGTGCAGGATCTTAATTCCCTTAACGGAAGTGTTAGCATGTAACAGAGACCTGATGCTGGTGCATACAGCTCTCCTGTCCCTTCTACCACCTCCCTAATTCTCTTTCATGTCATTCTCCACCTCCATTCCACCAGACACCACTAACTCTATCCTGGAAGACAACCCACCACACCTCTGGCCGTACCATGGCCATTCTTCCCATACAGAGTCCAGGTTCTCTTAGGAATAGTGGTTGCAAGGAATACTGAATAGATGGCAGGGTCATGAAGGAGGTTTGGAGAGGAAGAAGGTAAAAAAGAGAGAAAATGAGACAACAGATTGTACAACAAACTGTATTTTACCCATGGTTGTTATAAAAAAATCACTTTTGTCTCTTGCATGTAAACAAACCAGCAGTATTTCATGTGGTTTGGGGTGGTTTTTGTTGTTGTTTATTTGTCTTTCAGTTCATTACACTACTGTATCTAGGCCACAGGAATCAAAAGAAATCAGAAGTGGTAAAATATTAGGGTTATGTAGTAGCAGTGAATCTATAATAATGCTGCAGTCTTCAATACCGTGGACTCTGAATGCCTCAGTTTTTTACATGCTTACACCCAGAGATTTTCCTTAATGTTCTCTTTGTCTTACAGCTGTGGAACAGATAAGGATTTCCAAAATTATTTAGATGTTGGTCTAATGGAAGAACAAAGTTTAACCTCATTTAACTTCTTAGTGGAATTATCAGACCTCACTTATGTGGCTGAGTTGGTCACATAGGTGTCTATCAAGTAAACGGGGATAAGCAAGCACCTAAGAAGGGATCAGAATTAGCTATCTGAGCACAAAGCTAAATGGAGGACATAGTTAACACACTGAAGCAATTGTTCTGACCACTTACTGATTCACAAAGTAATTTTGTACATACTTTTGCTTCAGTCACATGCAAAACTAAAAATCTGCTGCAATTGCAGATGCAATGACACCTTGCCTTTTGGTGGAAGGTTGGGTAGATAAAAGAGTTAAAAAGCAAGGGAAGAAATATGTTTTTTGAAGTCTTTAGCAACTGATCTTCCCAACAGGCTAGAAATAGGTTCCTACCACCCCCCCCCCCATCCCACTAGGCTCTTGAACTATGAATTTACTGCTGGAGCTGGATACCCAAGACATACCAGCTATTTGTTTCTCTGCTATCTGCCTTAGACGATATCTTTTTGCTCTGATGAGTTATTTAAAGTCCTTGATATAGTTCAGTTTACTACCTTTGTGTTTAGAGATTATATCAATGTTAATGTCCGTGCCTGGTGTCTCATTTACTGATGGGTTGAAAGCACAGTTCAGACAATTTATTCAGCTGTTGTAGAGAAAGGGATTTCATTAGCTATGAGAAACAGCACAGCCATAGTCAGGCTATAGTCCTCACCCTTTATTGTCTGTCCTTGTCCCAAAGAAGAGGAATCATGAGCTGAGGAGATGAAGACTGCCTGTAGCATTGTTATAGGGGTGTCACAAGGAGGGCTCTTTCCCTTCCTCTTGCTGTATTAGAGATGCTCCTGCCAGTGAGTGTGACATGCTTAAATCCAGAAAGAGTGGTGTAAACTATGTCTCTTTGTTAAGAAAAAATGGTTTCTGATTTCCGAAAAGAGAAAATACCCCAACCACTCATGTGGAAGCAAGGCCAAGCCTGATGTTTCTTTCTTTACTTTTCAATACATACCTGAATGCTGCTGTTGTCCTAATTACTATAGAACATTTTCCTTGGATTTTCAGTTCCTTAAAATAGTTGTTTTTATGTTGTAGAAGACAAGATCATGCCTTGTAATTACCAAATATACTTTGACACTTGTGTATTCAAAAGAGATGCCAAAAGATAGAAGTGTTTATATATGTGACAGCTACTGCCCAAATTGGGAAGAATGTGTTACTCAAATATGTATATTTAGTTAAAGAATAATCAACCATTTGCTCTTTTGAAGTCCTTTACACTTTTCAAGCTTTCTTAGAAAATCAAAGATTTTAGTCTCCAGAACTCATGTTTTATAAGTCAGTGAAATCTCAGTTCTTTATTTTTGTTAGCTATGTACAGGATAAAAAGTATTTTTGGAAAATAATCTAATTATTTTTTGATTGCAAAAGCACAAAAATATGTTACTCACAAAAGTCAATAGACTTTTAGACTAATATCTCTTTAAGACTTTTTCTCAATTAAACTGTCACAGCTGTAGTTTTGTATTTTCATCTGTGTTACACTATATTAAAAAGTTACAACATAATAAAATTTTAATTATTAATGTGATATAAAATGCTGTGTGACTATATTTCTTAGTTTGTTCTTAATCAGTGAGGACATATGTTAATTCTGATGATTCTTCATATACAACTGAATTTAAAGTACTATAGAAAAGTCTCTAATGACAAGATTGTGGGGAAATCTTAATTCTATATTTTTTTAGCCTTTAACTTTTATTTTAGAATTTGTCTCCTCAGTAGCTAATAGATGCTGTAATCTAATATATTTGTTTACCACATTTTCATTTTAGAGAATCAGTAAAACCTGGATCCACTAAATGTATAATTATCAAGTTATGAAAATTTATCATTTTACTTTGTCTTCAGTTGTAGAAATAAACAAGATGATTACTGTTGTTTAGTGCAAAATTTGACAAACAAACTGCAAAGTCTTTATCATCAAAGACTTCTTGCCCTTAGGTCAAAGTTGTGTGCTTTCTTAAGTATGTTTTTTGTAACACTTGTTCTTTTGCAGAATGAAGAAAGAAGGTAACAATGAAGATCTTTGAAAAATCATTTATCAGACTACAAGTCCCCCGGTGTGTTGAACAAGGAAGAAATCATGGAGGTAACTTCTGCCCCAATGGATCCCAGATCCAAAATCTTCTTTGTAAACAGAGCCTTTCATTTAGTACAACTGGATCATAAAGTGACAAGTTTTCCCCTAGAATTTAGCCTAAAGCCTCTTCTGGTCAGATTAACTCTGTTGTATTCAGCTGCAGACCTGGATTAACCCCTAAGAAACTCTGTATTGTTTCTCTTCATTGCATATATCCCCATGTCTCCTATTATCTCCTTTTTACATCAGACAAAGTGATACAAAGTTTAATCCATGATAAGCTTTTTTTGGTTTTGCGTATCTGTTAAGACTTCTTCTTTGACAGTTGTTTCCCCTTTTAATGCAAACAGCCCATCCAAACAGAAAACCTTGTCAATAGAATTTGCTAACCTGAAACACAGAGGAGATAGTTAGCAGAAGTGTCCTTTTTGCAAGGACAAAGATGCCAGTGCTAAATCCATTGTCCCTTGTTGTTGTCATTGTTGTGTGCAAATTGAAAACACATACATGTATAAGACGCGTAGTTCTTGTGATAAACCTACTACTAGATTGTGTTTTTCAGTGAAAGCATGACTGTTGTAAAGTTTTCTCAATGTAAAAGTATCTCTCATTATTTTTTATAAGTTTTTTTAAAGCTGCTTTTGAAAACTGCTATGTCTCTGATACCACTGACAGGAGGAACTAGACAGGAGCCCTGATGAAAGCAGTTATAAAAGTGGATGCTAGAGTAAGGAAGGGAATGGCACTGCTTATGTACCTACCTAACTGCCTGCTTACTAGAAAAAACTGACATAGAAATAATATAACACGGGTCACATTTTTGATTTGGATAATACAGCTCTGTTCGGTCAGTGATGATTTATATAACAAAGAACTTGCTCCAATATTGCTGTTATTATATGATGATATAATATGACATATTAGCAAAACCAGCACTTTTTCAACAACTAGCTAAGATCCAAGGAAGCTTCATTGGCCTCATCACATGAGTTTTGCTGAGGTCTCTACAAAGCAGTGTTCTCCATGGGGTAGGGTTAGGGCTAAACAGAGATAATCCTGTCAAGACTTTAAGATGTTTTCAGAAACTCGAACCAGGGCACAGTACAGCAGATTATCCCCTGGCCTTTCACCTCCAAGGCAAGCAAACATGGTATTGAGAGATGAGACATAGCTTTTAAAAAGCACGTATTAGAAGTTTCTAAACTGACTGGTATTAGCTCTATTCCTGCAAATGTTTCCTGCAACCTTTGGATGGCACTGTTATACACCTGGCACAGATGGGCTGCATTTCCAGTCTTTCTGACCCCCTCCATAACTTTGTAGCATCGCTTGTAAGAGAGGTTTATTTCTTCTGGTAATTTCAAAATGGCTTTTGCTTAGCATCATTTGCTCTTACATTAAAAAGTTTTCACATTTTCATTAAAAAAAAAAGGAAAAATTGGAAACTATCTTATTGTCACTTTCAGGTTTTGGTTTTTAGAAATGAAAATAAAATGTTTGGGAGCATGGGGAGGCTGTAATTTCCATTTTTTCCAAACTGTTTTTGACCAAAAATATTTCATCAGAATTTTTTTAATTATTGGTAGTTCTTAGTTTGAGTATATTAATAGACTTCAGAAAGAATACTTCTAGACATCTAGCACAGGAAGATTCTTCTGAAGCCCCAAATGCAAGATTGTAATGTCTCCTGTTCTTGTCATTTCAACTTCTATATATTGTCATTAGGTCCTTTCTACTACTTCTAAAGCACTTACTTACAAAAACTCTGGAACTCAATAAGTAGATGACGTAGACGTGCGAACACACAACTTACATACAGAGGGCATGGTAAAAGGGAAACAAAATACATATTTTCTACCAGAATTGTGACTTCTGTCTTGATTAGTCCTCCAGCACAGTGCACTCTCTCAACCAGTTCTGTTCAAGCACATCAGAAGACCTTGGGGTCTTCAATAGGATTTTAAATATAGAGAAGTCTGGCTGCGAAGCATATTTCTGCCTGAGCTCTGGAAAGATTGCATTTATTTCCTGCATAGCAAGGAAGGTAGACTGGACACGTCCAGAAAACAGGATAGTGACAAGATGAGGTTGTTATCACTGACAGAGCAGTAGAGAAGAATAAGATGAAGGTAGATCAGTAGGGAGAGGTAAAATTGTACAAGCTTTTGATAATGCGTTGTAACAGCGTTAGTCTGACATAGTGGGAAGAAGAAAACCATGTCACACTTCCAAGGAGATGGGTGTGCTGCTCAGCTGATAAGCTGATTTCAGTTTGCATGGACTGAGTTGAGAAATACCTACCTTAGGGAGAACATGGTGCTGCAGACATCAAGGTGTGACATGATGATGGCTTCAACTGCAAATGGCAGAGTGGAAGAAAGCATTATAGAGATGCTGAGAAAAAGGACAGGAGGCTAGATTTGGATGCCGCATGTAATCCTTTCAGGTGTGACGTTCTCATAACAAAATGTGTGAAAATCCTCTCTTCCCTTGAAAGAAATTTTTTGTTTGGCAACCAGCTCTCCTGTCTCTTTCATGTTAGCTACAAAGGAATTAAATAACCATGCAAATTTATGAAGCTGCCTCAAAGGAATGTCTCTGCACTGCAGCTTGTACCTCCATACTGAAATTACAGTACTGTTATACTTCACTTTTTTCCAAGGGTTGTGCTAATCAGCTTGATAATAGGGTTTTCTTGAACTGTGTTGTTGACAATATCAATGCAGCTGTCAAAAGTTAATATGTTAAAAATTAATAAAAATAAATTTACGAAAAAAACCCCAACAAACCAAATATCAAAGGCTGCCAGACCCAACTCTATAGAAACTCTGCCTCAAGAAATTCCTAACCCTTGGATTATAGAAATTGGGATGAAATGCCAGGGTACAAATTGTATTATCCTAAACATAATATTATCAACTAGTGGTCATTCGTGGAGACAGAGTACCTATGTTAACTAAGCCACTGATATGATCCAGTTTGGCTGCTCTTATTTTCTAACTCAAAAACGTGGCATTAACTACATGTTGTAATTCATCCAACAGCTGGTTTAGTCACCTAAAGCAGTATATGTATTGATTGAATTTCTTTTGTGATAGGCCTGTGTTCTACAGTCTCTTGCTCCTGTTATTGATCACTGTATTTGTAAAATGATCATGTGCAACTGTAAAATTAACACTGATAATTTTACTAGTCAATTATTAAATTAATTTTCCAATGTGTCCAGCACTCTTGACCTGATCCACTTTGATTTGTCTTAACCTGGAGTATGTACAAGTTACGTTGCTTTTCCACAATAGGGCTTTTCAAGATCTCGAGGTTCTGCAGAGACTTGTTTTGCTGGACCAGCAGCCGAGGTGATCTCTGTTTGCAAGTCAAATTAAGTTGTTATGATTAAGCATTTTGTTGGATTAGGGGCCAGAATACACCCGTTTTACTGGATCAGTCTTCCAGTTAGCATGGTATGTGTGGTAAACAAGCTTTTAAAAACAGATGTCTGAAAGATATAATTATTCCTAAGCTTGTTACTGACATCACCAAATATCCATATCCTTCTGAATTTCAGTGTTCTGAAACATGCATCTGGAACAACATTCAGAAATGTCCCACAGGGCTAAAAAGACCATTTTTGGAAATGAAGTTTCCTATCACTAAGTCAGTTACCTAAAAATTAAAGTCGCATATGTGTGACTCAGAGAAAAGGTATCAAAAAGTGTAGGAAATATATGTTCATCCTCCCAAGTCAATCAATGCTTCTGGAAGTTTCCTCTGAGACACTGAGAGTACTCTGTTCCCACTGAAATATATGCTGAAGGAGGAACAACTTTAACAAAATATTGAATGAAATCCTATTTTAAACACATACCTTGTGGATGTTTTTGAAGATCCTTTGGAAAAGTGTGAAAATCAACTGTAATAGTTGCTATAGTAAAAAGTCGTATAGAAGTACTGATCATTTTTCTTCTTAATCTCATTAAAATATGGAACATATTGCTCATATCAATGGAGTAGTTCCCAGTGAAGTTCCCATCTTTTACAACAAGATGTTTCTTTTAATGGCATTTAAAACTATACAGTTTCCAGCTGATACTCCTCTAAGCAGTTCAGGATTTGTCTATAAAGTGGCAGTTTGTCCCCAAGCTGATTGCTTTTTTTCTCAACTGTATTCCTATCTGTGTGTAGCTTTCTTTAGCCATTTGTAAATTTCCTAATTAATTACATGTGAAAAGCAACAGAAACAATAAACTCGATCTTATCTACCATTCATCTTGCCTTCCACCCTCTTCCTTCTCCTTCACCCAGAAAAGTGACTCCAGAAAGAAAGGTACCGTTGTCTTTATACCATCATTAACTATACTCATAAGCAGATGAAAAATAATGTCTTTCAGGAAAAAGTGTAGATGTTTCCACCCAAGAAACAAATCAGTCTCATGACCTATAAAAGACTGAAGAGAAGATTTCTGTTAGATCTCATCATTTAGTAGTTTGACAGATATTAGCAGGGAGTTGTTCTTCGCACACGTCTGTCTTGCTGGTGCATTATATCCAGGCAGTGGACATTAATCTGTAGCATGCACTTCTGATCTTTGCAGTAGTTACTACTTCATAGATTTACAGTAAACATAAATAGCAGACCCTAAATAAACATGAAAGGCATCTTATTCAATCCAGTAATGGACATTAAAGGCACAAGAATTTGACATCTCTCATCTAATCAGTAACAAAAGAGAAATGCCAGAGTCACTGAGAGAATAGCAAATTTGAATTATTTTAGTTTTACAAAAAGACTTGCTGCCTGTGCCAATCGCTGGATTGTTATTTTGAAATACTTAAAGCTAATCTACATTGAAAAAAGTCTCACAATAGATGAGAAAAAGACCCACTATTTTGGGTAGCAGAAATGATCCACACAAAGGAGATTACTCTTGATTGTGAAAATTATACAGCAACGTGTTCCTTGTCTGTAAATCAGTACAGAAGTGTAAAATCATATGAACATCAGAACATCATACCGTTATCCCATATTGCAGTGAAGTGGGTCACATACATATGGGATTTTCAGAGGTGTTCACTGATGTAAAGTCTATGTATATGTAGCTAGGTGGGTCCGGGAAAGGAATGAGGAAATATCCATCTTTATGTAAATCATATATCAATAAATTCTATGCATTAGTAAAGGTGTACAACAGTAAATAGTACTATGAAATGATAAAAGTTGTCTGATAACATAAGCAAAACACTGAGCTTTGATTTTACAGCCATTTTTAAGAAGAAAATTTCTTTAATGGCAGGATGGCATGCACAAGTTTTATACCACTATTATTACTGAGGATACTACTTTATACTGCTACAGCTAAAATTTTAAAACCCATAGTGTGATTATAATGTGTATGCGTATACTCATCTATTATGTTGTCCCTTCACCATTTTAGTGAGGATTTTTTTTTTTGAGTACTGACCTCTTGGGTCTTGTGGTTGGTCTCTGTGAATGGTTCAGAACTAAATCAGGATGTAAGGGGAATTTAGCCTTGAGGAAGTCGAACTTGTGGGGCAGCGTAGCTCAGGCTGTTGTTATATGGCTAAAGATTTCTATACCAGTGTAGATTGTTGAAAGCGAAAGGAGGAAAATCCTTGTAAAGGGAAATGTTTCTCAAGATGTATTTTGTATTGTCAAATCTTTTACCTGGCATACTAATCCTTCACATTTAGGATTTCTCTCATACTGAGTTTGGTCTTTCTTTCTTTTTCTTTGTCCAAGGAACAAAATCTATCCATGTGCCTGCTCAAAGGGAGCGCTATTATGTCTCTTACGTGCAGTCTACTTATCTCCCCCAACCCAGCCTTATTTTCATAACACACCTTGACAGATTAGATTATTATGTCATTTTCTACTGGTCCATTCCTCTTGCTTTTGAAGCAATTTGTCCTAGATGGAAGCTTAGCAATAAATTGTTCTTTATCTCCTTTATTATATGACTGTTTCCTTGAGAGTAACTTAGCACCATATGTATCTGTCTCTGACCATATGCTACAGAGGCAGTAGAGAGGGTTGAAGGACAGGGGTGATTGCGAAAGTGAAGAAATCAAGTTCCACAAGCAGGGAATGAAAGAATGGAAAGGGAAAGGAAGCCATTCAGAAAAAGCAAAAGAAGAAAATGTGGGGAATGTAAAATGGGAGAATGAAAAAAGCCAGTCTATCTCTGCCTGATCTCCTTCCAGCTCAATGCAAATCTCCCTCAAGTCTATGGATAAAACCTGACAGGTCTGTATATCTGCCAAGACAGATGGATATTATCTGATGCAGAATTGTTAAAAAAAAAATAAAAAAAAAAGAAAAGAAAGAAAAAAGTTTTAAACAATGTAAGTAAAATGCAAAAATAAGCAGAGAGATAACCATGAATGCTACCAGTTTAGTCCCTAAGCCTGAAAAGGACTGTGTATTTGCATATCTATGCATACCGTGAATAAACCCTTTGACATTTATGGGACTAATAGTAAGCATGCAGACCCCTTCTTTGCAGGGTCATGGTCTTACATCATAGGCAGAACAGAGATCAATCTTGCAAAACCATAAGCTGGTTTGGATTCTGTTCTCATTTCAGTAGAACATCCAAAATATGTGAGATGTTAGAGAAAATTCAACTTCAGTGCTTTTTTGGTTTTATTAATTCTAACACTAATTATTTTTGTTCATCAGGATATTCATCTAGAAATCTTGTACACAGAATCAGTGTATTTCAAAAGAACTGATACATTTTTCCATATGTAACAGTAATTCTACAGGTTGCTTACACACGGGTTGTGAAGATGAATTAGTTAGCTCTCACACAGCATGCTTCACTGCTAATGGTTTGGTTAGTATGCTGGGGTGTATGCTCAACCCCTTTTCAAGTTGTTTTCCCTTTCTCTGGATAAATGCTGTAATCACGAAGGTAATATACAAAAGGCACAACAACCATATGAACTTAATGTTATATAAATGAGTATAAGCCCATACCTACATCGTAAGGTCACTTTGTAGGTGCCTTTCTGTACACCTCTGATTTCCAGCAGAGCTTAGGCATCTCTTTCACCAGGCCACTTTGTTTCTGATCATATTTAGGAGCATTAAGAACTTTGTGATCCAAAATTAAGAAGTAAATTTTAGTTGCAACTGAACATTTCAGGAGTGCATTTGGATGAAGGTGTGATTTACTCTATGAGGTGGGACTTGGGAATGTTTTAGCTGGGCTCACTACTACCCTATATGTCATTGGGAATTTCTCATGGCAGGTAGATGAGTAGAGACTCCTGTCTCCTGAAAGCAGTTACATAGGTCTTGGTATGATACATTTTTCAATGGACATGTATGTTCCATGTAAGGCTGGATTTTTAAAACACATTTGTGTCAGGAAGGAGTAGGTTGCTGTAGCCATGAACACTGGCTGGGCAAGGCTTATAGAGAGAGGTAATATCTTCTGTTAAATAAAATTGCGTAATTTGAAAAATTAGGCAAGCTTTCAGACAAAAGCCCTCCTTCAGGTCTAAACAACTTCAAAAAATTTTTATGGCCAAGTACAGACTTTTATTCACCCCATGTACGTTTAGTGCATTTATTGTATTTAAAATACTTGTATTTAACTCCACTCATACACTTTGTCCTGCCTGAAGGGAGAAAATTAAGGCAAATTTTGGTCAGTTTTATTCACCGAAATATTAGCTAAATTAGAGGAAATGCAGCAACATGGTTAGCAATGTCAAGCAAAAAAGCTGCTCCTCTTTATATCCATTATTAGAAGAGATAATTTGAGGGTAAAGTTCCAGCAATCCTAAGGTGATTACTTATTAAGCCGTGGCTCAGCAAAGCACTAATACCATATGCAAGCTTGCTAAATACTACCTTGGCCGTAACATCAATTTCCTCTGTGATTTAAACAGAAGATTGTACAGGCATGAGTCTAGCAATATTCTGCAATGTTCAAATTTCTTAGAAGTGTTTGGGTGGGGTAAGGGTTTTGGGTGGCTTCATTTAACCATACCATTCATTAGTGTTGGTGATTTTAGATTATTAGTTGTCTTGCATAATCATACCATAAAACCTGAACAATAGAATCAGGTAAAAATGGATGCAGTTATTACATTCTTTCAGAGATCCCAAGAGCTTCCTAAATTTGTTTCCATTTGTCATAGGTGAGTCTATTCTATTTTGAAATATATTTTATACACTGATTTTGAAAAGTCCTTGAGTTCCTTTGGCCAGCAAAAGTGAAAATTAGATTAAGAAGAGTTATGAATGTATTTTTTATTTAAAGTAACTCTATATAATACATAGGAGATCCACCATTTTTTTCATAAATCCCAATGTTTCTGTGGAGATTTCTTTCTTTACCCAGTACTGTATTGAAAAGGATGAAAAATGGACCTCTTTGTCCATAAAAACTTACTTACATTATATAATCTTAGGCTATATTTAATGTATTCTTATAAAAGAATCATAGCTACTCCCAAATTCTTTAGCTAAACTTAATTGATCCTTTAGGGGCATCAAATCTGGCATGTGAGCTTCCACAGAAAAAGGCAAGCCTGTACCTACAGAGAGCTGCAAATCCTGGTTGGATATAACCCCTCTGCCATATGGACAGGGGACCTATTTTTCACATTAGGGCACCATAATAAATCATGTGACTTTTACAGCTGTTGAATATATGACACCCCCCCCCCCCGAGTTCAATGTCTCAATCCCTTCAAGAGCCCAACCTAAGCCTAGAGAAGTCAAAACATTCCATTAATTTCAGAAAGATTTGTGTTATCCTTAATTAGCACAAAGTTATCCATTCACAACTGAGTATTGTAGCATGGAAATATATTCTTTTTACATTAACAAATTTGAGTAACAGTTAAAATGAAGATCAAGATGCCTTTTTTTTTTTCCTTTCCTTTTTCGATGCAGCAGAAACCTTGAATCCCTGCTAGCCTACTGAGTAAACTACCTCATTCTTTAAATTTTGACCATCACTTTTTCATTTTCACTTTTTTCTTCCTGGGACTTTTATTATCTATTTTTCAGATTAATATTATTTCTTCCTCTCATGCCCATCTGTCCACCCATCTGCTTATTTTAGCTACATTTCCTTTCACCCTGCTGGCTCCTGTGTATCCTCCCCACACCCCAGGCATGTATCCTTCAAAAAGATTTACAATGTGAATCATTTTGAATACCTTCAAAATGGTGGTATAAGAAAATTGGATTCCTACCTTTTGGTGAGTAATATAAAATTATTTATAAGGTTAAAAAATGAACACAGTTGCCCTAAGAGAGGCTTTAGGCTTCGGGTAGGATTTCAAAGAATAAAAACAAAACTATAGTTTATATCTAGAACCTTAAGTACCAGCCAAAGCTGTTCTAACTGGTATACACAAAGTGTGTCCTTCTCCTTGGCCAGTGGAAAGAATGGGAGGCTGCACATCTGGGCCATATGGGGCCTGGGGGCTCCACACCACACACCTCTTCTGCCTAAAAGGGTGACCAGAAGCTGGGGGCGTGCCGAGCCATCGGCCACAGGGTGAGTGGGAGCACACGTACAAGTGCAGCAACTTTCTACGTGGCCTGTGTTAATAGACTTTGTAAGTAGAATCTCAGGGGACATAAAAATTGAAGAACATTTTCCCACTGTAAGATCTTACTGCGTATGCAGAGTGGTGGAGGTCTGCACTAAAACTAGGGAAGCGAGAGAGTGGAAGACAGTGCAATCTGATCTTTGTCTCCTCCCTTAAATAATTTTATCTTTGCTTGTGTTAACTTAGTAGAACCACGAAGGAGAGCCATAACAATACTTCTGCTGCTTGCCTATTGCTCAGCTTGCAGAGCTCCTCAAGGAGTGGCTTTTGGTATGGTACCTGCCTTAGGAAAAACCATGGGGGCGGAAGACTGCACCAGCAGCGGGGAGAGGGCTGCACTCCTCAGCTCCCCATGTTCCTTTTTAGCTTGGCTTGGTTTCTTTGAGCTTTTTTGACAGCATCATTGGGACAATAACATCCAATGTGCTGGTGCCGAGGAGCCCTGCATGGTCCCTTCTTCCAGGGCTCAGTAGAAGAGCAGCCGAGGCCCTGTCACCTGCTCAGGGAGGGCTGGCCGGCATGGGAGCCTGGCACAAAGCCAGGCAAAGAGCTGTCTGTGGATGCTGAGTGAGGAGGAAAAGCCATGCTGGAGCTCTAGATGGTGAGATTTTTACTACATACACCTGGTGCTGCCTTGCCTCTTCCCAGTGCACATCTGCGTGGCGGGTAGCACTGCCTGCTGGGGTGAAAGTGAAGGAGGCTGGGGGCATGTCTCCAGGCTTCTCTTTGAGGCAGTGTGCTCCATCCCATAGCTCTAGCTCGGGGAAATGACTGCGTGCCACAGTTTTTACTTTCACGCTCCTTAGGCAGTCTACTCTTTTGTACCAGTAGTTGTTTCCAGAAAGTGCTGATGTTGATGAAAAGTTAATTATATTGGTGGTACAAGAAATGCTCTGTGTTGTAGATGTACATGAATTTTTCTCTCAACCCAAGAAAAAGTATGTATTTTCTTTTATACAAAGGTAGCTGTTTCTTTCTTTCTTTTTTTTCTTTTTTTCTTTTTTTCTTTTTTTCTTTTTTTCTTTTGAGCTCAGCCCCGGATGATTTGGTCTTGCTGTGGGCCGGAGGGGCTGGCTGACCTTGAGATGTTTAACTTACAATATTGATATCTATCAGTGAGAAAAAAGCAGTCATATCTCCTTACAGTATAAAGAAATCTCAGCTTTTTCTTATTATCAGTCTACCTATGTCTAAATACTCTGAACAGACTTTAAATTCATAAGCATGACTGCAAAAAATTGAATGACAACGTATCAATTTTATGTGCTGAAGAAAATGGAAATTAACTTAAAACAACTGAAATCTCTTCTGAGAAGCAGTCGTCGATGACTATTTAAGCAGTAGGGGTTGTGTGTGTAACCTTATGTGATGTAATTGCCTTGTATTTTAAAAACTGCAGTTACTTTCACAAAAATGATTTTGTTTCCTCCCTTTAGTAAAAACGTTCTTTTATTAAAGTTTATTGACCTCACTTGTGTTAAATCACCACAATCTCCCTTGCCTAAGTCATAGTCTCATTTAGTAACCATTACATGTTCTTTTTTCACACAATTGAAAGTGCCTATAATCTATTTTGGAACAGGCTTCAGTCCAGAAATATGTTTTACTTTATTATTTTCTGCTCTCTCTGGGGATGCCTTCACAAAATGGTAAAGCCCAAAGACTTCCTGAAGGCTAATCCTTTTCTGGGTCATATGATTCTTTTCAGATTCCATCTTGAGAGAGTTTTCTTATAACAATAGGTTCTGCTGTCTGCAAACTGGAGAAAATCCTGTTGCTTTAGTGCTAACAATGAGTGGAATTTTAGTGCAGGGGGAGTGTTTGCTTAATACAATAGAAGTTGGTACAGGCTGGACTCGCAAGTGTCAAGTAAACAGTGTGGGAAAATCTATACTACTGCAACTGAGTCAACAAGGTGCCGAACGCCTAAATGTGACTGAACTGTAACTGCAATAACTATCTGGTTGACTTCATCCTTTCCTCCAGGATAGGACTTGACACATATCTTACTGAGAAAGGGTTAACAAGAAAACAGGCTGCTAACAGGGAAAAGATGAACAAAGCAAGCATTCAGTCATGCATTAGAAACACCACACAATGTGCAATCAGAACAACTGTGTTTCAGGATCAGATACAAGTCTGATTTACTAAGCGAATATGATGGAAGATGACTGTTTAGCCCCTGCCATAATTGCATAAATTCACCCAGAAATGTAAACCAAACAGTGCCAAGGTCACAAAAGGGCAGGTTGTTTGGTTTTTGGGTTTTTTTTTTGAATGCTAACACTCCTCAAATTGATATCAATTCAGATGAGCCAGAGAAATCTGAGTTTACTTGGCAGTAACAGGAACCCCAGTATCCTCTTCATGTTTGGACTGAGAACACAGGTTGATGGAACCCTTACCACAGGTAAGACAAATGAGACAACATATATTTATATTCAATACAGCAAATAGATAAAGTGATATAAATTTATCCGAGTCAGAAACTACCATTCAACCTAGCCTACTCCCTCATTTGCAGTGCAGAAGTAGTTTTTGTATAGTTTTAAGTTAGAAAGATTTCTAAAAAATAAGTCTTGTATCATTTATTTGGCTTTTCAAAAGCAGGAAGTTTTTCAGGTATTTTGTCCATACTTTTGTTTTCTGATTTGTATTCCTTTACTCTCATTTGCAGCCTTATTCTTATTTAAAGATTTATTTGTATTCAGGCTGTGCCTATAATTTCCACATACACCTAAGACTCCATTCAGCTAGCACTGTCACGAAACTCCTGTCTTAAGAATAAAAAAAAGGCAGATTAGTGTCTTTCAAACTTCTTTAGATCAGACACTGAGCTAGAGAGCTGTGGCATAGGTTCTATCTCACCTGCAAATTTGCCCCATACAAGAAGCACCCCTTGCAACAATACAACTATCCTCCACTTGAATCACCAGGGACATGCTTCAGCATCACCAGTGTTGATTTAACCACTAAACCCAGAACTTTTATGAGATCTATGCTGCTGAATTTGTTTTTGACCCATATAAAAATGTCTGCAGACTCCAGTACTTCCTTAGGTCATGGTGTATGTCCATGCAAAACCAGTTCAGGGTTAGAAAATTCTAGCTGGCTCATGAGAGCTACCTCTGGGGTAGGAGTTCCTGTGACTCATAGTCAGCTCAGCCTAGGAAAATCACTGCAACAAAGGCTGTTTCTCAAACCCAGGCTAGCATCCCTGCACAGTTTCACTCCCGGCACTATGCCATGTAGCAGCCTTGCTGAGGTATATGTATATAGTGCTGCTTTGTCCCATGCACACCTGCTCTAAATGCAGAACTGATTCAATTTTCTGTAACCAATTCATATACATTTACAGTACTTTTTTTCAAAAAAAGTCACTTTCTCCAGACACTTGCATACATATCTATATCTATCTATTATATCTATATCTATACCTATATCTGTCATCTATATATCTATAAAATGTATATCTGTATTTATATCTATATCTATAAAACACATTTTATGGGTGTATATCTTGACACATACATACACCAATCCAATAAGAAATATTTCCACTAATCGAGCTATGTCTCTTGTTGCCGGCTGCAAGAAGAAGAAAGGAGAGAGTGAAAGATTGGCTCTCATTTTTATTTTGGAATATTTAGGAAATAAGTCAGATGACAGGGAGTACAGTAGATAGAGATAAGTGCCTTGCAGCACCAGAGGTGTTCATTATATGTGGGCAGATTTGTGAGTCAGAGGAAATAGGCTTGGGATTCTCTTACCTTTTGGCATGATTCTGGATGTGTCTGTACTTCACAGAGTTTATTGTTCAGTGTTTCTTGAGAAAATGTCAAGAATGTAAAAAAAGTGGAAGATTGTGCCTTTCAGCAAAAACTCCGTAGGCCACGTAGTGCTACCTCCTGACTTTCTAAGGAGCTGGACAGGTGTTGTGTTTCTCAATGCACCAGCCATCCATGAGCTCTTCAGTGTCTAGGGCAGCAGGCGTGCCATTCTCCTCTGCAGCTGGCCAGCTGAGAGGGTAATGCTGTGGTCCATTCTCCTTCCCACTGCTCCTTGTCTAGCTCAAGATGAATTTAAGACTTTAAGTTCTACAGCTGGTGGAGAAGAAACAATGCATGGACTCAAGCATGAGGGAATTGTTTTCCTATCTTCTTGCTTGTTGCTCAGACATGATCACATACCCAAGAAGGAGCCAGAGATAAGTTTCTTGTTTTTAAGAAATTAAAGAGCCATTAATGGCAAACAGACATGTTAAGAACAACAATCTTTTTCTGTAGATCTCATTATGGACTCTCCTCTGCCCTTTCTTCTTAGCACATTTTGTAAGCAGCTGAGCAGCCCTACACTTAGTAAAGCTTAAGAGTAAAGTAATGGAGGGTGCCTTCTATGCATCCTGTAGAGCTTCAGTGACCTTGACAGGAATTGCAAACATTGCTTTATTCTGATGTTACAAATTACAGGAGTTTGGTGATTGGCCAAATCAAGCAGCTGCCAACCTGCCATAAGTATTTTTAAGTACCAACACAGAAGAAGAATTAAGTCCCACAAATCTAGATTGCTGCAAGAGACTTATCAACACCTCTGTTATGGAATACTAACAGTCTTCACTTACTCTTGGGTGTAAAAATGAAGCAGTTTCTGAGATATGCTGAGACAAACTGGTTCCTTTTTCTACTTCATAATAAGACAAATGGCAGATGGGGAAAAAAAGAGGAAGAGAGTGAATTTTTTGTACACAAAGGGATATGTCTGTAACTATATTTAAAGTAACCTTTCCATACCTTGGAAAAAGTAAGATAGTAGTCAGCAACTTATGGAAGATCAAATAGATTAAAATAAACAGCAGATAACCCTTAAGGGAACCTGGATAAATTTGTTTCTCATACTCACCTGCCTTCCTCCAACATCCAGAGCTGGCTAGGAGAACACATTTTATTAAAAACATTTTTTATTTGTTTGTGTTCTCCTAAGTCTGCCAGCCAACCAGCTGAGAATTAAAAAACTAATTATATTTTCTGTGTGCACCAAGGACCAGGCAGACATGAGATAAAAAAAAGTTATCAAACTTCAGAGGGGCCAACTCTCCATTTTGCAGAAAATAATGACCTACAGTTGCTGCAAATGGATGGAGAATTTGGCCCTGTAGCCCTTCCTTGTTTGCCAGTAGCTTAAGACATTTCAACAACCTTTCCATGGAATACGTTTTGAAACCCATTTCTAATCACAAAAATAGTTGCTACTGTTGAGCTGTTGAGTGCTTTGCTACATTAATTTAATAATACCAGTATTATTCATACTTTACACTGCCTGGTTTCATAAAGCATTGAACAAAAAAAAATCCCATTTGCATTAACCTCTATAGGGACGCATCATAACATGTAATGTAGTTCAATGTCTCTTAAGATACTGCGTTGTGGTATCTACACTACAGTTTGCTTCATGAATGGGGCATTTGCAACGTTCTATCAAGCACTGTCCTCTTTATGCTCTGTATTCACTGCGGAGACAAGACTGCATGGTTTTGTCATAAGAGTATAGTTTCAGCAAACCTATGTTGCACTCCTCTTCCCTTTATTACAGTCTTTTGGTGAAAATTGGGTCTAAGATTTCTTCGCAGTTAGAACAAAATAGCAATTTTGAATCCTTTTCTCTTTGAAAGGCTACTTTCTGTCCCCGGACCTCTAATTGTGTTATTTGAAGGGAGAATCAAAAGGACCGTCACTGTCTTGTGGTAAACATTTCAAATCCCTGGAATTGGTTTTTAATATAAGCAGTTTGCAGAATGGCCATAATTTGTATTCAGTTTGAATACAATCATACTAAAATATATTTTTCTAAGAATTTTGAATTCCTTGTATTTCACCTCAATTCTAAGGACACTATGTGTTGAACTTTACCCACCTAAACGCTTTAAATCTCTTCTCTGGTGGGGTAGTATATGTTTGTCTCCTACAGGATTATTCTGTTATTCTTTCCCTTTATCTCTGTGCAGTTCCTGGTAGCAAGACAAATGATCAGTGAGACTGCATTCTTTTTAGCTTTCAGGGTAAGGATAGATAGAAACAATTACGGAATAAAATTAAGGCTTGGGGAAGGAGAAAAAAGACTGGGAAAGGGTAGAGGAGTCACTGTGTAGCTGTATTTTAATAATGAGTTAAATTGTGAAAGTGAAAGGTTAAGCAAAGGTCTTTGCTCTCCTTTGCACGGAAGGTGAAAAGAGTGGCTAATTACATTATGCAAACCAGCAGATAGTCCAATTACAGCTGATAGGCCAGATGTAACCCAGGGGACACTTCCACCTGGAGACTGGGAAAGGGTAGAGGAGTCACTGTGTAGCTGTATTTTAATAATGAGTTAAATTGTGAAAGTGAAAGGTTAAGCAAAGGTCTTTGCTCTCCTTTGCACGGAAGGTGAAAAGAGTGGCTAATTACATTATGCAAACCAGCAGATAGTCCAATTACAGCTGATAGGCCAGATGTAACCCAGGGGACACTTCCACCTGGAGGAAACGGGGAATGGCTGCTTGATCAGCAAACACAGTGCAACTAGCTGAGTGCCCTCTGTGCCTGCCAAGGGGTGGGAGGAGAGCTGGTGCTGTCCCAGTCTCCTCCATCCTGGCCATGGGGAGATGAGTGGATCAAGACAGGGAGGCAGATATTCTCCAGAGTCTGTCCATCCCCAAAAGAGCCCATCTGATGGACCTCATTTACCTGGTTCACAGAGAGAAGGACTTGGCCGAGGTCCAGGTATCATTCAGAAATCAGGGGGCAACCTCCTGCCCCTTCTGGGCAACCGATGCCTTTTGTCATAATGTAGAAAGTGTTATCCTCTGCTCTGTGTTTTGGGGAGCTTCCTGATGACTTAAGTGTAAGCATAAGCCTACACTGTCAGGCCTAGGAAAATATCCTGATGTCAAGTTTTGGTTTTAGGGCCTGACCGTGTCCTGACATTATGTTAGGACGACAGTTACTGGCTAAAATCCAGCAGTTAATATCCAACATCTTGTTGACTTTATATAGGCAGTTACAGACCAGAGATTTCAGACTCAGCTGAGAGCTTGGGTTTTTCTGTAGGGAGGAAAGATTTTGCAAATGTCATGGTTTCACCAAAGAATTTCACAATGTTTTGATTTTTGGACAGATTAAAGAACCCTGCATAGATCTTTGATATTCTTCAAACTCAGTTATGCTGATTTTATCAATATAAAACTCTTTCCACTTTGTGAACTTGTGTATGAACTCATACATCAGCTTATTTTAAAATTTAGCATTTATTCAAAAAAGTAACTCAGAGTTTCTGCAGACTAGAGATGAGTTCATGTATCACAGTGTGGTTACAGTTACTGCTTCTTTTTGTTACAAAAACAAGGAAGAAAGAAGGAAAAACAGCTAGCGTATTTGTATATAGCACATACTTAAGACAAATACAAAGAACTTTAAGCTTTTGATTATTTTTTTTCAGCATAAACATCTTACATTTAAACTGGTTTTATGGGCCTTTTTTTGTTATTTTAGATTGTACTAAGTATTATAATTCATGTGTTTATGAGTCATCCTCAATGAGTATATTGCTTGTGGAATAAGCAGGCTCAGCCATATGTTCCGTTTGCATATGCTAGTTTGGATAACTGTTCATTCCTTCTCTTCTCTTTTCTTTCTTCCTCCCAGTTTGGGGTGGTTTTTTTTAGCACTCATCTACATTTCTGAATCCTTGTGATTTTGCTCAGAGTTGGTTCATGGATAACAGCATTATGTCTTATATACTTAGCAGTAATATCAGATTAAAATAGTCAAATTTTAGCAACTGTGCCAGAGCTGATAAGTTAGAAGGCAAGAAATATGTCTGTGAAGATGTAAATCATATAAAGCAATTTTGTTTTTTTTTTCAACGCATTATATTCTTCCATGGCTGAATCCAGCCACAGTCTGAAAATCTGCCTCTGTTATTTTGTTAACATGATGAATCATTGCGCAGACAGAAAGTCCTACTTTTATAAATGAACTAATTGTTTTGTTGTGCTTCCCCCCCCCGGAGAACAAAACAGAACATTCTTTTGTTTATCTTTGTTTCTGTCTGCCACATGTATCAACACACAACATGAAGCTATTAAACTGTGGAGAGGGAGGAGGATACAATATACAAATTCTGAAAAAGAGTGGAGGACTGAGGAAAAACATGCATTGTTGATACATAGCATACAGATAGCCTAAATTGAAGATGGTTAATTTGTTGAAAGCTGTGTGCCATAGAGACACTGCTTTACAGTGTCCTAGATATCACACGTTCCCTTTCAGCTGGCAGTCTTACAGGGGTAACAGCTTCAGAAGAATGCCTGCTCTTGACTATTTCTTTCTTAGTTTTGGCACAAATGTGGCTTCTGTCAGCAGTCAATATGCCTGGTATTTTCCTCCCACCATCATTATTTCTTGGAAATTCACATTCCTTGCACCAACATGCAGAAACCCACATTCTCCAGCTGTGTTTGAATTCCCTTGTCTTAAGCTCATATCAGGCCCTGACAGTTAGAGGTCCATGACCCACCTGGGCTGGGAAAGATAATCCTCAGAAGACTCAAAGCACACTGAGCATTCATATGACCAGTTACACAAAACTAGGCTGCCTCCTCCTTCTTTGGCAGGATGTCAAAGTGCCTGGATGTATACAGGGCCATCGGCGGCAGTGAGTTATGGCACCAGCATCTGAGGGTCCAGGCATTTCAGGGAAAAGTAGGGGATGCACTTCTAAATCAGACTGTAACATACTCACGAGTGGAGTGAGGGCAGATATTTGTGTAGTTTTCCTGAACAAGCAAATGCATATAGAGCCAGAAATGTTATAACACTACTATATTCAGTAATTTCTTATTTTGAGTAATCCCATTTACTCCAGTAGCTGTCCACGTGCAATGGAGCAATGACACTTGTGCTATGGATAGTCAGCTAAGTGGCCCTGATGGCAGAGCAGAAAACCTCTAATTTTTGATGCTATTTGCCTCATGCATTTTAACAGCTGTTTCATAAATACTAGTTCATGAATATAATACATCTACAATGTACATCTGTATGGAAGTGTTGCACTATAAATATATGATCCGAAAACTAACTAAAGTTGAAATTCTTCCTGGGCAATGGGTTTCCATTAACATCAGCAGGAAAATGGTACTTTGATTTGTGTGAAATTTATTCCACAAGTGCACTTTGTTTAAAAATGCACTAAATGGAAGCAACTTGAGAAGCTGTTTGTATTTTAGGGGTTCTGAAACAATTTTTGTCACCTGCCTGTTAGTTGTCTGCATCCAGATCAAATTCAGTCAAGGTATAAAATCCAATCCAAAATTTCATTCCAAATTTGAGCTGCACCTAAATTTAACTTTTTAATTTATAATTTATCTTGACTTAAACTTCTTATTGATACTTTAGAGAGGTTTTTTCACTTCCAAGCTATGAACAGTACTGAAAAAGGATCTGTCTATATTCCTGTGGAAAGGTAATTTTCATAAGTATTTTGGTTCAATCAGAAGCAAGAAATAAATGAAGTCAGGTCTTACTGTTATTTTGATTAGAGTTTAATGAGTTCAAGAGGTTCAGATAAAGACGGATATGTATCTTACTGAATGAATCTTTTCATTATTATTCTTATTTAATGCTGGTATTTGGATGGAACCCAGCGGCTTTGAACTCCATTGTGCTAATCAATGCACAAATCCGACCTTATCCATAATTCTCCAATATTCACCCATTGTTGCAGTGCAGTATTTCACAATGTTTTCGCTGCATTTCACTTTTAAAACGCCGCTAACTAATTTGGCTTTCTTTGTTTAAAATCCTAGTAGCAATAAGAGTTTGTGCTCATTGTTAGCTAAGGTTAATGTTATGCTTCTCACATAGGACTTAATATCCTTCACAAGACTAGCTCAAACTAATGATTGTGATATAAAACCGCAGCTTTTGCCAGCACAGACATAGTTGCAGAAGATCTGTTTGTCCCTTATTCATGCTCCATTGTTAACAGAGAGAACCAAAAAAGGACTCCCTCCTGACTGTGGAGAAGTCCCCCCTTAGTAATACAGACAAACTGGGGTGGAAATATTCATGAAATGTTTTTATTTCTTGTCATGGAAAGTTAATAACTAGAGCTGGAAGCAGATAACCTATATTTATTCTTAAAGAACATTTCTTAGATGCTGTTTTTCAGATTTTTTTTCTGTGCTACTGAAAGTAGTTTTACTTTCAGATGTCTTCATATGTACTTCCAGAGTTAAAACAATGAATTACTCTTTCTCAAAGAGAATGTTTATAATATGTAGAAGTTTTCTATCTTAGTTAAGCATTTAAATAATAAGTAAAGCAAATAGCTGAAAATGGAGTCAAGTTTGACATACTCCACAATATCCATCCTGTCAGTAGAGCACGGTGACTAGTTACTCACTTGTTTCTTCAGCTGATGGGAATGTGTGCTTAGCAGCGTTAGAAGCATATTTAGCACTTTGTAATAAAAGTTGAGAGATGACAAAGTGGAAGAGACATTTAAAAATATGCTTGAGCTATGAAAGTACAAACAGTGTCCGATGAAAATGCATGAGATTCTGCAGTACAGCGTTTGAAATAGCTTTGTGACTGGAGGCTAACTTCTAATATGCAGTGCATAATACAACAGGAATTGGTCCTGCTTGATGTCATTACAAGCACTGCAAGAAATGTTTATTGGTAAATGATAAATAAACTTGAAGAAAATAAGTCAAATTATTTTCAGAGGCATGTGAGCAACTTACAATTGAGGGGAAAAAATTACTCTCTTCAAGCATTCAATGTCTTTGTTTGAGCTTTAACCAGTAAATATTTGAAGAGTTCTGAGGAGCTTTGCTTTAAAAAAAGAATCTAAAAATAATCCCCAGCAGACTATGATATGTTATGAGGAAGGATCTCCCAGGGGGTTCAGAATATCTGGAAGGATTTACATCTTTACTGAGAACAGAAGAAAGTATAATTTCAACCTTCGAGTTGCGCATAGATTAACTCTTCATTACAGAATTCAACATAGCTAGAGGCTAAGGAAAGTTCAGCTTGATCTTTTGTGACATCAAACAAAATAGGATCATGTTCCTGACGCCTGGTAGCAGCAGCAGCAGCTTTCAGATAGTGTGAGAACAGAAATGAAGAAGCAAATTAAGGCTTAACACTACATTTGCATGCAGTTAACCATTTGCTTTTATCACACCGTAGTTACCTCACAGTCCTTCACTGTCTGTCATTCTTGTAAAATGTAGAAGGGAATTAAGGTTATTATTTTCTTTCCTGTGTTTAATCCAGGAGAGATGATGAAAGCTCCCCACTGATCTAACTTCTTTGGTTTACTCCCTCCATCACCACCTCCCCAGGTTGAAGGCCTGCTTCCTGTTAAAGAAAAAGAAATACAGAGCTTAAAATACCGTTACCCTGCCCCTTTCACTTAACTGCTCTGAGGATTATACCCTGTTAGCATGTTAACTGAATGACAGAAAATGTGCAAACAGTTCCTCTTTTAATTTTATTAGACACTTCCTACCTCCTTCCTTTGAATATCTATAAAGAAATTCATGGTGGTTTGCTTCCTTATTAAAAAAAAAAAAAAAAAAACCATTGGATATCCTAGCGTGCCTTCATTATGTTGTATATAACATATTTGTCTTTGCATCCTTTGATTGAAACGTAGTAGTATTTCTCTGAAGGGAGGAACTTCGCAGTTGCTATTACAGATAATAGGGTTGTTTTCTAAACCCCAGTGTAGTGTGAACATCAAGGCAGTGTGGATTATAATAATCCAAACAAATAACCTTCTGTAAACTCCTAAGAAGGAAGAACCTGGATGTTTTCATTAAGAGAGAGGCAATTCGTTTAACAGGCAGTTGTTGCCTGTTTCTATGTGTTGAAAAGTCTGTTAATTTGCATAAGAAAATAGCCACCAAAGAAATGTAAATGGTTGAACTAGGATCTCATTAGCAAAGCCTCTCTAGCTACCTGAAGGACCTACCTCTGCTGGCAGTATATCGAGTTTCAAGTACCTTCTTACCTTTTAGAAACCAATTATCTTCAGGCATTTCTATCAGTTAAGGCAGGGGGACGGCAATGTTCTTGGCGACAGATCTTATAATTAAACAAAAAGATTCTCTGAAATAAGCATTTGAATGACTTGTCTTTTTTTAATTTTTTTTTTTTTTACTTTTCTTGAAAATCTATCCTTTAAATAACTACCTGTAAAACATACATGTTTTTTACTGTGGTAAGGGAGGAGTATATAGTTTTCCGGGGGAAAAAATGTAATAAATGCCAATCAAAATGTTCCAATTTGGAAGGAGAGGTAAATGACGTTGGAAGTTTTTCAGTCACTAACAGAGCAAAAATGTCTAGGTGGGGGGAAAAAATGTTTGCTAAGTTATGCAAGTGGGTGAAGAGGAAATGATTGTTCCACAGTGATGCTGGTGACAGACACAGGACCTTAACTCCCATAATGTATAAAATACAATAAAAATATCTTGAAGTGAATTGATTTAGTTCTACTCAAG
The DNA here is from genome assembly GCF_000699145.1 of Aptenodytes forsteri. Lineage (NCBI taxonomy): Eukaryota > Metazoa > Chordata > Aves > Sphenisciformes > Spheniscidae > Aptenodytes > Aptenodytes forsteri. Next base: position 1,180,711 of record NW_008794260.1, read on the forward strand.
TAAATAGATGTTTGCCCGCCCGTGTCAAATGAGAATATGGCTCACAATATTCTCTCTCAACACAGCACGTGTAGTTTATAGATGTTTTACACATGTACAATTTCTAGGAGACAGATCACTCAGTGCATAAAGACGGTAACGTTTCACCTCTGGAGTCCTGAGCTTAGCCGGGGCTGGCTAGGTTACAGGCAGCAGGAGTTTGATAAGCTTTGCTTGCCTGCTAATGGAGGTTTTCAGTTTACAAGAGAATCATTCATTTCTGAATTCTGTCTCAAGCAAATGTTTTATCAGGGCTTGGAAGAGGGGCTGGAAATATGGCACACTCAATTAGGGAGAGATTTTCAGGCATTCAGACAAAGGTGTGCTGCCGGATTAGTAAGTACTTCCAGGGTCATGGCATAGAGCATGATTTTGAGGCCATAGGCGAGGATTTGCCTGTCTGAGCGTGAGCTGGTAGGGAAAAGAATAGGAGGAGCCTTACCTTGAGTGCAGCGTATTAATGATAAGACTGTGTAACTTTCAAAAAACCACTGTACTAAGCAAAGTGAATGTAATTTTCTCCTCCATCAAGATAAATTTCTCCTGAAACTTTTACATGAGTTTATGGTTGAGGTCCCCCATCCATTTTTGCCTGCAGCTGGCCTGGCTGAAGCCATCATTGTCCTCGCCTCCACTGCCTCTCGCCATTGCCTCACCATGTGCAGCTTCCCAGTCAGCTCTGACGATTGTGGTGTTCATGTTACTGGCTCCTGCCTCAGTGCAATCAAGATGAGCGGAGTTAGAAAACCCCCTCTGTATTTCAAGTGATGAGAGAACCCAGATTGCTCTTTCAGAATGAGTAAGACAAGTAAGTTGTATTGTTGTAATTATGCAAGTGGACATGTCGCCAGAGAGTGAACTAACACTGCACTTAGACTGCATCATTTGTTCTGCCGTAACTCTCCGTATTTAGTTTTTTCTCCATCATACCCTTTCACTGGGGGCAAGGTGCAGAAAGACAGCCAGACAGATAGGTACCAAATCAAAATAACCAATATAATTTGTCTTCACAGCCTTGCTTACCCTGTGGTAAATTGTTCATTTGGTACTGACAATTTTCTAGACCGGTATTGTTAAATTGTTATCAAGCGCATATAAATTAACCTCTCATTAAACAAGACATCTTGTGGCAGACAAGTGCCTGTAAGCAGATACGAAGATGCAGAATCAGTGAAGATGTCTGTGGGGCAAGGAAGTCTCTGTACTCAAAATAGTAGTTGTTGTTCCAAATAAACAGTAATGTAAACATAATTACAAACTAGAGCCTTTACTACAAAGTTACTATGAAATTCCTAGGGGGAAAGTACGATCTCTCTGTCACACTTTGTAAAGATCATTCAGTGTCCAGTTAAATTCTGTCTGAATTGACAGACTATTTGCCCACAAGCCAGAATTTTTGGGATGTGTTTTGGGGGGCTTTTTTTTTTCTTTTTTTTTTCTTCTTTCCTTTTTTCACACCACGTTCAGCCTTCTGTTCCTAAAAGACATATCAGTCATCCCTTTGACCTCAGTTACATGCAACTGCTGGATATTTCATTGTCTTTAACTGCAGAATCATGATGTGGAGGTCATTCAGCAGAAATAGTATCAGAGCATTGTGCTGAAGAAGAAAATACTTGGAAGATACCAAAGTGAGATTGGGTATTGTAGCGTTGGCTCAGCTCCACCTGCAGTTCCCTGTTCATCAGTGAAATTTTAATCTGCTGTAAAATTATAAATGAGTCTTGGGAAGATAAAGAGCTATTTTTAGAAGTTTATCTCTTCTGAAAGAGGAGGTCAAAAACATTGTAACAGAGACTGGACATAAAATGGAACATTGGTCAAAGGCCAAAATAATATTTGAAAGCAAAATATTACTATTATTTAGAGGCATTTGTGTTAAATATGGTGAAATTGAACTGTTTATAGAAGATGCTGGATTCCCTCCAAACAGACTCTGGCTGCACCAGTTCAGTGTTATGTTTTTCAGAGATGAGGAATTCTTTTTATAGCAGCCATAAATGAGAAAAGAAAAGGGGAGCATAAAGGAAAGTGTACTTCTAGCCACCACCCAGATTGCAGCATGGTTAGATGGCTAGGGGTGAGGTTTGGAAGGGTGGCCAACCAGCAGAAGGGCATGCAAAATTAAACAACGCAGCCGTCCACATGCACCGCTTAGCAGCTTTCCGCACACTGTCTGCGCATCCCAGTTTTGCGCTACGGCAGTGCAGAGGGTTTGGGCCGAAAATGTGGGATGGCAAGCTGTCTTGTAAGGAAGTCCAGGCATTTGTATGCTCCAAGTGGTGGGGGGAGGCATATTTCAAAAATGTCATTACTGCCCACATGCAGCTTTCAAAGTTCCTCCAATACGGTGCTCCAGCTCTTCGGTACAATTCACGCTGCAGGGGATGGAGGTGTTAATATTCTGCCAGTTTAGTTCTTTGATCTAGCTCACTGCCAGCTCAGACGAATGCCAGAACCTGTGCAAGAGCAAGGAGAGGGCAGTGGGAGGGAGCCCTCCCTCCCTTCAGCAACAGCTGGCAAGGGCTAACACAGCTGTATTGCTCTTCTGCGCCCTCAGATTCTCCACCAAGCACCGAATCCCTCTTCTGATCGCATGAGTGAATCTTTAGAGATTTCGTGACTTGACTCCAGGTATCGCCCATGGCTAAATCAGAACACAACACCTGTTCCTCTTAACAGGTTTTACTGCTGACTTCAAAATCCATGCAAACTTTTCACATTCTGAGTTGATCTTTCATTTTCAGTACATTGTCTGTCATTTCCCTCTTTCTGCCCCTCTGATTTCAAGCCTCATATGATCTAAAAGACTTCAATAGGTTAGTTTAGCAAGCCAATACCTCACTATTACTCTTAATTTACTTTAAATTTCTTCCTGTTCCTCCTTGTAAGCCTAGTAGGGACGGGAAAAAAACAGCTTTAACATGTGGCCTTAAATACTTCCCAGCTGAAAAAATACAGTTAACCAGCATGAGGCTAATGGGCTGATGTACAAACTGATGATCCACACCAGTTACCCTGCAGCCAAATAACATCCTCTGGCCTGTATACACAGCAGCTGATTTTACTCTGGATGTTCTAGTTTCTCTTTTTCCCGCATTTCCAATCTCTCAGTACACAGCTCTAATGTTAATTCAGACTCTCTTAGCCCATTAACTGAATGATGCAGCACGAGGCTCCCTGGCTTGTAGAATACCGCTTTTTTAATTCTCTGCAGCTGATAGTCAGCTACTCATTATTTACCTTGCCCTTTCCTTAATGATGTGCCTCTCCGTGAACATCATTCAAAACAGACAATATAACGATTTAAACTACTTCTGTAGGTTGAGTAGCTTGTTCATTTTTTTTGTTGTCGTTCTTATCTAAATAGTCCTTTCTAACAAAATGTGTTTGAAATTCTATCTTTTGAAAGATCCTTAACTCAGAAAAGCTGCTTAAAAATGAAAGTTAATAGCTAGTATTATTTGTGCACTACCAGTAATATAATACAAGCTAAGTTTTCCTTTGGTATTGTTTTCCTCTTATATTTTTGACTTTTTTTTCTGTTTTCAGTTTGGTTTTGGTATTTGGGGAATTTGGATAAGAAAAATTAAATTTAAAAGAGACAGGAATGTTGGAGTTTTTTAGCTTGCTTTCCTGACTGATAAAGAGTTATTATGTCTTTAGATACTGGAAAAAGTGTCAAGATGCAAGAGAACTCTTCGGAATTAACACAGAATTAAAATCTATGGGAAATTAATGTAGAGATGGAGAAAACCCCAACTATCTAGACCTCTTATAACGTTGAACAGCTCTTAAGATTTGTCTGTAAATGAAGTCCCTAAGAGTAAAGTTAGATGTTCATAACTTGCAACTAAAATAAAACAAGAGAAGAAAAGAAAGTGTATGTTCTTTACAGCACAAATGGCCCAACTCTGCTCACAGATGTCTTCAAATTAGAAATAACTTAACCAGAATCAATGTCATTTAACTGATGTAAAAGCAAGAGGAAAAAATAATTCCCTGGAGATTCTTTGGACCAATACAGGATAAAAATGACATAGCTATTTTAAAAATGTGATTTATTTATGATGAACAAAAATCTTTCCATATATTTTTTAAACTAGTGTTTAGACAGCAGTGATTTGCAACTGATGGCCTATAAAAACCCTCTTGGATCTGTGGGGCAGTTCTAAAAAGTCTCTGAAATGTAGCTCAGAAAAGCAAACGTACTTCAGCAGCCTAAATTCATAAGGATGTCGGCACATCTGAAAGGGCTGAAAATCACCAGAAAGTGTTAGCAATACTATTTCCCACTTCTACCTATCAACAAGAGAAAATTTCCAGTCTCCCCCTTAGCTGAACTGCTCGATTTCAGAGCTATGTATTGAATCTTAATCAACTTGAGAAGTGGAAGACTTAAGAGGAAGTCATTTGAACTCAGAGCTGAGTCTCCTAGGGTTTTTCCAGGCTTTTTTTTATGGTGATGCCCTACCTGTCAGAGTTTAAATGCTCTAGAGGCTCAATAGCTGTGATATTTATTAACCAAGTGGTTATGATCAGAACTTTGTCACTCAAACTTGCTTGGTATCACCTGACATATGGTACCATGTTTGAAATACCACTCAGTAAATCACTGATAATGTCAATGTAATTGCTGAAAGCTAACACAGGGTATAATTCTTTTCCCATTGAAGTTGATGGCAAAAGTCCTGTTGATGGCAGTGGTGCAGGACTGAATCTGCTAACCAGAAAAGTCTTTTTCCTAATTGCACAGAACGAATCAATAATTTTCTAAAAAAACCAGTCTTTAAATGAGCTTACATTTATAAATGGTAGCATGTTAAAAATTTCACGATTGACTTTTTTGGTAGATAATGCTGCTGTGACTATTTCAATATGTTTTATTTGTGAGTCAGATGCTAATATATTCATAAGTAGATGAATATATGAATGTAAGAGCTCTGCATATATCTCTGTTCCATCTGTTATTTCTTTTTGCCCTAAATTTAAATACTCTGTGTTCAATGCTAGCATTGTTATTAACATTTCACCAAATTTTGCCACATATTAAATAGTTGGTATTCATGGAATAGTTTTATTCTGCCTTTTGGGGTTTAATTTTTAACTGGTCATTTTCTCATAAGAATGCTAAATTGCTAAAAACAAAACTTTCCTGTAAAAACACATTTTCTTTTTCCCCCCAGAAAATTTCAATGACAAAGATTTCTCATGTTCTGGGCAGATTGATTGGTGGAGAGACACTGCCACCGCCGAGATGCGAGGAATTCAGAGTCGGCTCTCCATTCCGCACAATTTGGAACAGAGTCTTAAATCCGGGCCTCCCACGTCTGGGAGGTGCTGGGATGCAGACTCGGGCTCTCTCTGGCCGAACGCATGTGACGAGTCTGTCTGTTGGGCGACCAGCTATCCTGCAGATTTATTTCTCTGTCTGATGTGTGGTTGCCAAGAATGCTTAGAAAGGTCTTAGTTTGTTCCAATGCTGGGCAAAATTCAAAATCCCAAGAGAGTTTAATGACATAATAACAGTCTCTATAATTATGATGCATTTGCAGCTCCTGACCAAAACCGGCCACTGTAAGCAGGAGTTAACTGAATGCTGAAGGTTTCCGCAGTTATGCTTCAGAACTACCATTTTCACTACTGCTCACCACATTTGGATCTCTTAATAAAATGTTGATATTATAATGCATTTAAGCTTAAATTTTACAAACTCTGATTTATTGGAAATTTCTTTGTATTTGCCAGCTAGTTGTTTGAAAATTTCAAATGTTTTGGTGCATCTCAAGACCTTCATAAAGTTGATGTTTGTCTATTACACTCAGTCCAGAATATGTACTGACAATTTTGACAAGTATGAAAACAAATTTCCTTTGGTAAAGATTTTATAAGCTAAGAAGACAGTGCGCAGATGAAGGATAGGGAAGGTGGAGGAGTAACCGGCAAAATAACAGTGTGGTTTGATTACATCAAACATGTCTTGTTTTGTCTGGTCGGTGATTTTTTTTTTTTTTTTTTTTTT
>NW_008794260.1:1186807-1188224 GCF_000699145.1 Aptenodytes forsteri
GGTGTTTTTTTTTTTTTTCACATTTTTTCCTCCTAATTGTCTATCTGATCATCACATCTGCTTTCTTACTCAAATGAATGTAGGAAATATTTTTTATCTTTTAAGAAAGGTGGCTGCTGTGGGAGGGAATTATGGCAGCAAAAGTAACGTCCATTGAAATTCAAGAATTTTTCCTTTACGCTGTCATTGCAGTCAAAGGTTAGTGCAAACAGCTCTGCAGATAAACTATAGATATAATTTTGAGTTTTCTTTTTCTCTTTCTCTGAAGGCTATCCAGATAATGTGGACGTGGACGTGTACACAGCAGGGTTATTACTACATTTGCCTGCTGCTTTTGAACTTCCATGTGGCATTTGACTCTTTTGACCATCGGCTAGAATTGTACTCTTTTTCTTATTTTGTAAAATTTATTGCTTTGGTCTCTGGTGTCTTCAGTGTCATCTGGTATCCCTCAGGGACATATTCTGGGATCTATAGTATTTCTTTGTTATATGAATGTTGGTTGGAATTACTTGTGTTCACAGTCCAAACTGTCAGACAAATAGCTCTTGGCTGTATTTATCGCTCCTTGAAGACCTTGTAATAACATCTACAGTGCTGCTTGATTGTCCTTCCATTATCAAAGGTTTAGATGGTGCTAATTTTCTTAAGTGTAATGCTGAAAGGATGGTATGTAAGTGGAATAATTTCAGCTGGAAGTGGAGCCTCTTAGGCATCTTTTATCTTCCTTGGATTTTTGCTTTTCCCCTTTCCAGGCTTTGCAGTCTCATGTTCATGAGAATGTCTCAATTTTGGCTGAGATTCTAGGCCATTTTGAATGGCCGATGTAATCTAGGAGAAACGAACACCTGGCTTAAATTTCCAGCTGGATATTCTTTTCATGCAGTGACAGAAAATGGAAATTGCTTACTCAGGGTCATTCACTTCTGCACCCCCAGACTCCTTCCCTAGTGAAAGAGTCCAGGATCCCAAGATCTGCCACTTCTAGACAGTGTCCTCAGGCTTCTGACCCTTAAGGGTAACTGACCCTCAGAGAAACATCAGTACCCACTAAAACTCAGACCAAAGCATAGTTTTGGGGAGAAGGGAAAGGAAGTGTGTGTAATGCTTCCTCAGAACCCTCCCCTTAGCTACATGCTAGCTCAGCTAGAAAACTTTGAAGGTATTAGGAAGGCTTCCACGTCATCTGCTCAAACATCCTCAGGATAACAGGAGGCCTCTTTTCTTCAGGTGGTGACTGGTAGGTAAGCTACTGTCCTGGTTTCGGCAGGGATAGAGTTAATTTCCTTCCTAGTAGCTGGTACAGTGCTGTGTTTTGGATTTAGGATGAGAACAAAGTTGATAACGCACCGATGTTTTAGTTGTTGCTAGGTAATGCTTACACTAGCCAAGGACTTTTCAGCTTCCCATGCTCTAC
>NW_008794260.1:1188322-1201267 GCF_000699145.1 Aptenodytes forsteri
GGACTGGCTGGGCATCGGTTGGCAGGTGGTGAGCAATTGCATTGTGCATCACTTGCTTTGTGTATTATCGTTATTATTATTATTATTACATTATTATTATTATTATTTTACTTCAATTATTAAACTGTTTTTATCTCAACCCACGAATTTTTCTCACTTGTGCTCTTCCAATTCTCTCCCCCGTCCCATTGGGGGCGGGGAGTGAGCGAGCGGCTGCGTGGTGCTCAGTTGCCGACTGAGGTTAAACCACGACAGCTACATTTAGCTTTACTTACAGGCAGTGGCTGAAATGGGCAGCTGGGTTGTGCTTGAGGCAGTTCCTTGGGATCTGAGGGGGGAGGTGAAGCCTCCATATCACAGCAGGTTCACCATCTGTGTTTGAGGAACATCTTCATACCCACGGTGACTATTTACACTCTTCCTGCCATCTCTCTACCTGAATTCCAAGCTTCTTCAGCATGGCCTTTTTGTCCTGAAACCAGTGGCTCCCAAATAATTCAGATCAACAGAGTTCTTCCAGTCTTCAACACTTTACAGAAACCAGTGTGTACTCTTCTCAGCAAACTTTGAATTGCCGGTGCTGTGCATTTATTATTTAACAAGGTTCTGCAGATTAACTACATGTCCTGCAAGAGAGCTTGGATCACAGCAGAGCAGTGCTGTAAGAGGAAAGAGGGTGGCAGACTTCTTTTGCACTTTTCCCTTACATGTGTACATACAGACACTCATGCATATACATATGCAATTGATCACTCTTACTTCTGCTGAAAGAAAGAGGCATGGATTTTCTTCTGCTTTGCAGCAAAAATGGGTTAACACTCCATTTTCAGACAAGCTTTCCTCCTTTCATCAGGAAATTAAGAATAAGTGGTGAATCCTTGCTTTAAATGTGGCTGTGGGCACTTGTGTTGCCTTGATACTGAATTCCTTCCTCCTAATGAATCAGAATAAAAAGACTGGGTTTTTTTCTGTGTGTATTTTTTTTTTTTTAAGAATCTTCAATTATTTTTTTTAAAGGAAAAAATAAAGACTTAGCATGTTTGAGACCTCTGTTTTCAGAAAGTTTTGGGCTTGTATTTTTGGCTGTGTGGGCTTCCTTTCTTAAAAATACAAGTTTATATATTTGTATTAGGGTTATTAAATGAATTAATGCTGATACATAAGTCAAATTTTGCAGAATAATTAGACTCAATTATGACTGGTTAACAGTTCAAGTGTCTGGAACAATATTGTTAAATAACAGTGATAAAATTAAAATTTGTTTTTAATTCACATCTGAATGTGCACAGTGGTAATGGGTACAGGACAAAACAAAAAGCAAAAGGGAAGACTTTTTCCTATCCTATGTGCTACAGCCAATAAAGGTAACTACTAAAGGTGACTATTTTTAATTATGTCTAAAAAGATGAAATTGTGGAATGTGCAAAGAAATAGCCAGCCTTAGTGAACGCTGGTCTTGGAGTAAAGCTTCTTTCTATTCCTGTGTTGCTAACTTCTTTTATGTTATTTCTTTATACCTCTGGGTTTGCTTGTTTTCTTTGTTTATTTAGAGCATATGAGGTTCACAGCAGAGACCTGTCCACTTTTACTCTGTGCAGTTATCCATGCCTTACAAAAATGCAAATAAATAATTCACCTAGTGCTTTGCATTACACTTTCATGGTAAGTTTTTTCTTTTTTGGAACAGGGAGATAGTCATCTTTGCCTGTGCTTTTAAAGGTCCTAGTGCAATATGGTTCTGGTTCATGACAAAGGCTTCCAGTTGATCTATTAGTGCAAATAATAATAATTCTTTTTTCTATCTGTTTCTATGGTTTCTGAACATAACTAAATTCACAGAAAATAAGTGGTCAGCCTGAGATCACTTTCATCTTGTAATGCTAGGAAAATGTTTATTTTAAGCACTTTCACTGTATGTGTGCGTGCTCGTGCATGTATGTGTATAGAGCATAACATAACAATAGAAGAATGAAGTTTAGGCTACAGGGCTGCAGAAGTATTTTTTAGACATAATGCTCTCTTAAAACCTGTGTTTACTCTGATTTTAGAAGGGAAAGAAAAATATTATAAAGGGAAAGCTACAAATGACTGAAAACCAGCCAGATGGAGTGGGAAGAAAAGAATTGAAGGCCGTAGGACACAGACTGTATTCTGAGCCAAAAGCATTACAGAGGATAAAACAAAAGGTAGGCAAAAATCAGGCCCAGACAGTCAAAGGAAAGATATCGGAGAGGAGATGGCAGGAGGATACAGCCACTGAGGTAAGATTTTAATGCAGTTCCAGAGGGGACATTTTCCAGATCCCGTGTCTTTAGTCTGTGGAAAGACTTGAAGGAACAGAAGGAAGGATCACATAAAAAAAAATGCAACTGCACTAGACTGTCACCAAATAAACATGCTTTTTTCATTCAATTCCACATTTTTCCTGACCTTTTTTTACACAAGAAAGTCAATTTTCAGATTTTACCGCAGTAAATCCCACCTAAGATATTTTTGCCTAAAGATTAAGATCAGGAGGAGGGATGGGGGGAAGGATGGGGGTGGAAAGGAAGGTGACCTGAGAAGCTGTGAAGTACGTGCTGCAATCCTTGCAGTGCAAACATCAGCTGCAACGCCAGGTGAGGTCACCTTAGAAAAGGAATATAGCACAGGCTGGCCATGACAGAGGCTGGGGAGACTCTGATGAAGGGCTGGTAACAACTTCCTGTGGTTTCAAATATACTGGGCATCTCACGTGAGAGAGGTCAGCATGCATTTAGTCTTAAAGATCCCCCTCTCCACCGCCTACAAAGCCATTTTCTGGACCGTGCAAATCTGCAGTTACTCCTGGTCTATGCTGCCCTCTACTGCTCAGTCTCACAGCCGCAATGGTTACCTCTGCATTTGCAGCTGGATGTTGTTTACACGGTACTATTTTGCTTCGTATAGTTTAATATAGGAAGCATTTAGAGATGTATGAACTATTTAGGATAATGGTTAATATGAGGCTTGCGTGCAGCTCAACAGCTTTTCAGGGTAATTGTTGGACTATTAACGTGCCTCTTCCACTATAGCAATTTATTTATAGATAGTGAACAAGTGAAGATTGTTTATGCTAAAAGGAAGAATTCTCAGAAATATTTTATTAAATTAATAACTTTACTATTCATAAGGTAAAAGGTAGGTGATGTATTTTATTTATTCTGATGTTTAGCTGCTTTGAAAGAGGTGGAAAACACTAAGGCATCAGGCAGATCAAGCTGTTATCACAGAACAACTCTTTATTATACTTTTACTGGCATTTTGTCCAATCTGACTTTGGATGTGCTTGCCGACAGGCTTTCTATCATTTGTAGCCCAGGCATTAATGGGTCTTTCTGTAAGACCACTTTTCTGTATCTTGCAGTTAATCTGGTTATTTCCCTCGTTGCTAAGTTTTCTCTTTCTTTGTTGTTCAAATATTTAGGGGTTGCTATTGTGTTCTACTGCCTTAGCCAAGCTTAGACATACTTAACTCTGTTTTTTTTTTTTTAAATCATTCCTTGCATATTCTTAACTGGTTTTCATGCTTCTTTTATAGTATGCTGCATGTATCAGTGATGAGGAACCCAGATCTGAACACAGTACTCTGCAGTGATATGTAGAACAATGTCATTACTTTCCCTTCCCATTGAAGGCTGCCTCTCTCTGTGAAACCAAACTTTATGCAACCTCTTACACTATTTATTGCCTACAATTTCTTACAATTTTTTAAATTTAATTGAGACAATAAGTATTTCCCCCTCCAATCATCACTTAAAATTACCATAGTGCTGAATGCCTTCATAGCGTTGAGTGCCTTCTCACAAGAAGCTATTCAACAGCTAAGTCATTGCCATCTAGCATTGCTTTCTATGTGTCAGTTAGCCAGTTTCCATTAAACTGGGCAGTTTTCCTGTCTAGAATAAAAGAAACTAATTCTTCATTATATACTGCGAGAGGTAAAGCCTCAAGTACTATACTAAGATCCTAGTGTATCACTTTTCTTGCATCCTCTTCAACAATTTATTCTGGAATATTAGAAAACAAGCAATCCAGTTCATTTTGCAAAATGCATATTCTTTCTAAACCTGTGCACCTTATTGCTCCAGTGTCATGGTCTTCTATTGATATATGATTCAGCTAAAACTAATTGAAATAAATTAACTCAGGAACAATTGGAATGTGTTTATATGCTCCTGCTGCTGCTTTTTTCCCTTCTTTTTCTATTTTTTCTTTTTTTCCCAAAGATATTGAAAGAGTAACTTTTCACTCTACACAGTTTACTTGTGCCCACTCAAAAATCTTTGGTGGGATTCTCTCACATCTCTCGTTGTTGAAGAGCAGAGACCTCTAATGCAGGCTAAACCTTGCAGCTTTATCCCAGCTAGGTATTGTCCCTCAGAGCTTGGCCCCACAAGGTCCTGAGCCTTCTGGAGATGGACTTAATTTTGCCTCAGGTGGGACCGCTCTCCTGAGCTGAATTTAAGAATTTTCTTAACCTCTTTTGCAGAGCCTGGATATCACAAGGGCAGTAAATGAAAAGTGCTTAATACTGCAGTTCCCTTGGGCTTGCAAGGTGTTTCAGTGTCTCCTCTGAAGTACTGCACACTCCTTACTCCCACTCGTTTCAGCTCTCACTGCTCATTTCTTTGAATTCAATAAGATAGCATATGAACACAAGATGAACGGTATTTAATCCTCAGAGTATTCCAGGTCTTCTTCACTGGACAGCAGGTTGCTTCCAGTAGCTTTTAGCTCAGTTTTTGTTGCTGTTTTTTTATAATTTTTCAGAAGGAGGGGCCGGCTCATGTTTCAGATGTGATCATTTCGTGTGGGCTGAGTAGCGGACGTGGATAGATGATGCAATGGGGTAACTAGAAGGTGGCTGTTTGTTCAGACTTGTGCTGCTGTTTTCAGGGCCAAGCAAAGGAATCTGACTCTGGGGTTTTGTGCAGCTTTCTAAATCACCTCTCCAGCGCTGAAAATCTCAGCCAAAGTACTCTAGTGGTGTTTATTTTTTACATGTATTTAGTTAACAGAAAAGGAGCCTTTCAATGCAGATAAAACTGCCCATTCTTTTAAAACCCAATGCTTTTTGTTATATTTATTCATTTATCAATGCTGTGAAAGTTTCATGTGCTCCAGCCATTGATTTCAGGAGCCAATGCTATTTTTCCTGTTTATTATAATTTATTGTCTCATTGTTACCGGTAGTTTGCACTTAGTTGAGTTTCCCACACAATATACAGGAAACATCTCTATAGCATCAGGCTTCCTCAGATTGATTCCCACAGGGGCCAGGAGGGACAAGCCACTCCCGGGCGCTTTGTGGTGTGGCTGCGGAGAGTCATGTTAAATCCACCATTTGGAGACTTCCTTCCTTGCACCTACGGTAGCACACGCGGTAGCCAAATCATGTCTGCTCCCGCTACACGGTCTTCCACACAGCCTTTGGGACAATTTTACCTGCCTGTGTGCTTTCACAATTGTATCACTTTCTTTTCAAGAGCTTAAGACATTTATTACCGGTCTCCAGTGAGAATGTGCGTCTCCGAGGGCGTCTATTTGTATTAGAGCAAAGCTAATGAAATTATTCAGTTAGGTATTTCATTTCAATTTACCTTTCCTCACTGTTGATTAACTGATGACTTGCAAATGTTGACTGATGTATTAAGTTGTCTAGGTGGAGGTGCTGTGGGTAGTAAAGAGGGCCAGTATACATATGTTCCTTTGAAAACACTCCTTAAATAATACCCGCAAGAGTCTCCTGGGAAAACTGGGAAATTAAATGAACATTGTCTGTGTCTCCCTCATGAGCAATACTTCCGTACTAACAAACAATGAGTTCACGGGTTTAGAACAGAGACAACTTTATTAGGAGTGGGGGAGCAGCAGAGGGAAAGGTGAATATGGAATTAACTTCACAAAGTCAGTGATTCATAAATCAATTCTATTAAACTATGTCATCACCCTTTCCTGCTGCCTTCCCTCTTCACTCCCTTCTCCTGCAGCTCCCCCTCCACCCCATCTCCTTGCCCTCCCGGATGTGCTGCACAATAGTCTTGAGCCTACCTTCCTCCCTCGGTCCTGGTGGTTAGTCACTGCTCTACCTCAGAACACATTGCTCATGTTTTTTGTTTTTTTTTTTTTAAGTCAAGGTTGACTGAATCAGATTTTGCCTGGTTCCAGTTCTTGACCTTACAAGGTCACACTGCATGTGAGGGCTTTGCCATTTCCAAAGCATGCTGATTCCGGCTCAGACGCTGGGAAAATTGCTGTTAGTAGCCCTGGCTTGAGCACCCTCAGCTCTGCCTAACACGCTGCATCTGTCCTGGTGCTTTCTTTGGTTTTCTCAGGTTTTGGCAAGGAGCACTGCAAGCATTGCACAAACTGGCATATAAGAAATTGTATTTAAACACAGGAAACACTTTTTTACTGTGAGGGTGGTCAAGCACTGGGACAGGTTGCCCAGAGAGATTGTGGAGTCTCCATCCATGGAGATATTAAAAGACTGACTGGAAATGGGCCTGGTGGGTGTGGAATGAGCAGGTGGGTTGGACTACGCTATCTCTGGAGGTTGCTTCCCACCTCTACCATGCTGTGATTCTGTAATAAGTATGGTGCTTTCAGTTGTCAGCCAAGATACCTGTTGGTATTTTCTGGCAGTTCCAGAGCAACAAATGCTATTTCATATGAACCAAATAAGTATTAAAAATTCAGTAGCGGGTTCCTTTTAAAAGGGATTGCCAGAAGAATATATCTGGAAATATTTTGAGACCTTAAATGCTTATGTGGGTAGCACAAACTTTGGCAAAGTTTGTGGTCAAATGCTATAAATTAAGTGGTTAAACTGTAGTGCTCATGCCAGGCTCATGACTGCTCAATACAAATTCTTTCTAAATGAAAGTTAACTGAATTTTTTGATTTGCTAATAATTCCCTGCTGCCAAAACCCAACAGAGCACAGCTTTCCATTTTCCTACTTCTGCTCCTATAGAAGTCAGACGATTGTTTTGTCTAATATATGACTCCCATGACAAGAACACCATAATACCTAGGTCTCCCTCAATAAAAAGCCAGGTGTTTAGTTAGCTGCTGGTCAGCCTGAAGAAGACATTGTTTTCTAAGTTCTCACTTCAAAGCACAGCGAGGACGTACCATCTGGCTTCAGGCTGCCTCATGTGCCAGGATTAATTTTAACTGACCATACGAGACAAAGATATTTAACTGGCCAGTGCTTTTTTTATATTTGCTTGTTTACTGACATACATTTGTATGTGTGTTTTAAAATGAAACAAACCCAGCTAATTCTTTGTTTATCTAGCAACCTTTAGGAGTGGTTGCATTTCTTTTCTGTCGGGAAATTTAGTGAAAATGTCTATCACGGGAAGATTACCGTCTCAAGAAATAGAAAGCTGGATGAGTATTTTTTCCTCCCAGGACCTTTTGCAGATTTACAAATATATTGACCGAGGTGCTTGGTGCTCCATCATTGCTTTCTGTCTTGGCATCCAGTTTGCTCTTTTTATCCACTGGCAATTACCTCCTACTCAGAGGTGCTGCTAAGCATCTCTAAGAAACCTGTTTATTTTTCTGACTGTCTTCCTGTTTGTTCTTCTGCTGATCTTTGTCACTTTGTTTCTTTTCTTTCCTCTTACTTTCTCTTTTAACTTATAATATCTCTTGTCCTAGTGAGCTTAGAAAGATGATAACATGCAAAGTGACTATTTTCCTTTGACTCTGCTTCCTTCCTTGTCTTTTGTCTTGGTTCAAAATTTGCATATTTGGATCATTCCCCTTTTCAGGCAGAACCTTCTATAATTACCTGGCTGTGTTTAACATTATGGGATCTCCAGCAAGGTTATTAGCTATTACTAATCATAAGGGTAATGACTAAAAAGACATCCCTATAAAACTTCTATATGTCCTGAAAATGTATAGAAAATTTAGAATATTTGGAATCCAAAACACTCCTTTGCACACTTCTTCTTTCTATAAGTTCTGTCAAGTTCACAAAATGCTTTTCTGTACATTACAGGGCTGAGGTGACTGGGTGAAATTGCTCAGATGCCTGAGGCAACAGACTGAGTTGTCTGGAATGATAATGATTATTCAAATGATAATTATCCAAATGACCCAGATTTCTTCCTTGCTGTATCTTGACAAATGGCTAGGCAGTGACACCTCTGCTGTCTGTGGTTCTGTGGGCAGACACGTTTAGATACCCACGTAGGTAAGCTGTATAGATCAACAATGCCAATAAGACATATCAGGAGTTAGGCGTCTAAACTACAGTTTTAGTGCAGTTTTCAAGATTATTAGTTACTGTAACTGCATCATTTTTTTTTCTTTCTATTGTACTTTATTGTCTTTATATTGCAAGTTCATCTTTGTATTGTGCAAACTCAGAACATGCAGTTTATTTGCAATCAGCTGTTGCCAATTTACCTGAATTAATTTTCTTTTGTCTAAGTGTTTGTCTTGAACCACGTACAGGCCAGGATCACACTGATAGTTTGTTTAGCTTACAGTTTATAGTTGCAGGCTTATAGTTTAGGTGGGATAAAATATGATTTATACTGGAAACATCCCCAGTGGCATTCCTCTGCCTCCCAGATCTCCCTGATTATGCTATGGAAAGCTTTCCATCTACGTTGAAGTCATGCATTTTATGGTGACTTCTGCTAAACAGATTAGACTTAAAAAATAACAGTACTATAGCAAAGGAAATTATGAAGGGTAGAACTCTGCTTTTATATATTCCTGGACCTTAGTACGTTTAGCCTTTCTTTACGTTCTGTGTTTTGCACACCATTCTCAAGTAATCCTTTGGTCTTACTTGGATTTTTATTTATTTATTTATTTGCTTGTTTGGTTTTTTATAGATAACTTCTGTCCTCCTCTTCCTCCTTGCCAGCTTACTGTGGATTCATCTTCCACTCTTGCTTCTACAGCTGTAGGATTTGGAAGTGCAGGTGCTCAGAACACGGTGTCTAACTGTAACCAGCACAGCAGTGTACCTTGTGAAGGAGACTAGCCTCTGGGTCTCTGTTTTGTGTATTGATGATTTATATTATTTTCCCCTCTTACACTCATCTTTAATCCTTTAATGGAGAAGGAATAGGCTAAAAGGATGGAAGAGAAGAACTGAAAAGCAGCAGTTGCTGCAGAAACAGCAGTACAACAAGGTATGGCTAAAAAGTAAATAGACAAGAAAATCTTAAGCAAAAGGATGAGCAGATTTGTGGAATATGAGGAAGGTGCCATGACTCTTCTGCCTTTATAGTAGTTACCCTAGGAGTCTCTCCTCTATATGATCATGGGTCAGACAGAGAAAATCCGTACCAGTCCTCTCACCTGTTATTCAGTTCCCTGCAGTATCTTTTACTCTCCAGACCAAAATAATAAAAGAGGAAGGCCCTCCTCTGTCTCTGCAACAAACCTGATGCCATTAGAAGGCACTGTTAAACACTAAGAGAAATAAGCTCAAATGTAAACAGTCAAGACCTAGCATTTCTTTTAGTATCTGGCAGAAGAACAGCTTAGGCTGATGCTTTCAAAAATCCAAAGCTTTCAAGAGGAGTGCATCAGTGACCTCCCAGCTTTCTACGCTGGTAGAGTACTGCTTACAGAATACATTCCAGCACTTGTGGAGTTTTGATGAAGCACCAATTTGCACAAGATATTGTCAGCACATTTGTATCCCAACTGTTGCACTCGGCATGAAGTGTTATGGACATAAGGAGCATGTGCATCATTAGTTACTCAGGTTTGCAGTTAACATTGATTTTGATTCTCCACCTTTCTGGCTCTAAAACCTCTGCTTATCCTAACCAGTTAAATAACATAAGAAAATGAGAAACTCTGAATGGGCTATACACTTTGAAAAGCTTTGATAGTTTGATCATAATACCGTGTTTGACATAGTTGCACACCTTTTTATTTGAAACTGGCCTACATCCAACTAGTTAGGAGAAGAAGCAGCAAGAACTGCTATCTATCTGTAAAAAAAACATTGACTGCTTCGAGAGACTTCCCTGATTTGGACTGTTATGTTGCTTAGCATTCTGTATGCCAGCTGTCTCCAAAAATAATACATTAGAGAATTTGACCGCTATAAGATTAGATGATAAATGAATACATGAAAAACTACACATAAGGCAGCACATTTTTAATAGGATATTTAGGACAGAAAGAAATTTAGGACAAGAGGGAATGGCCTCAAGTAGCACTAGGGGAGGTTTAGATTGGATATTAGGAAAAATTTCTTCACCAAAAAGGTTGTCAAGCATTGGAACAGGCTGCCCAGGGAATTGGTTGAGTCACCATCCCTGGAGGTATTTAAAAGATGTGTGGATGTGGCACTTAGGGACATGGTTTAGTGGTGGACTTGGCGGTGTTAGGTTAACGGTTGGACTCGATGATCTTAAAGGTCCTTTCCAACCTAAATGATTCTCTGATTCTATGATTCTGTGAAATTTAAGAAGCAGGAGGACGTAGAGATTCTGTACCAAGTGGCTGTGATACTATGTTTCTGCAGAGCACTGAGCACCTGCGAGTGGCCTGACAGGAGCAGAAGTTGACATCGGTGGTCACTTTGGACTGAACCCTAAAATTTTATGTCATTGTATAGAGTATATCACACTAAAATGGAGGGTAGAAACCCTGAAACACAAATTAAAATGAGATAGTTTAAATGTTCAAAATATTTCCATGCACAGCACTGAATTTATTTGGAAAATACGTCATGTCTATAAGACAGCATAATTCCTCTCCTTCCCCACCAATAAAGCCTGGTTTAACCTTGGAATCTTGGGAAAGATTAAAATGAAAGACCTATTTATCCCCCACTGATAACTTCCTAAAATAAAAGATATCTCAGAAGTACCAAAAGAGAAATTGCTTTAATCACTGAATCTTACTGCAAAGTACCCTGTGCACCACATAAATTACAATATTTGCTTCAGAATTATTGCCATGTAACCTGTAATTCTGGGTATCCATATAGGATCTTTGTTTATTTTCTGTACATAAATGTATGATTCATAATGAGTTAGTACATCTGTTATTGCAGACAGAACTCTCAATTTTAAATGTTCAAATGAGAGTTATGGGTTTTTTTCACCTTTTTTTTTTTTTAAAACTTGAGGATTGCAAAACCTTTGTCCTATATACAAATTATTGCTTTCCTCTTTTAGTACAGTTAAGTGGTAGATAAGCTGTGATGGGATTTCTGAAGAGCAGGAAGTCTCCAAAGAGTATATAAAATCAGTAATGATCTCAAGGAAACTAACTTGCATATAGCAAGCAAAAATGTCATTTTATACTGACATATCTGTCTTAAAACAGATGCCGCACAGATGCCAGAATTTGATTCAGTGGAACAGGAGTCATCTAAGGTTTATGTTAAGAAGTAGTTGTTAGGCTTAGTATTTAAATGGGAAAACTGAAAACCTTCTAGCCCTGGCTGTGTGATGTAGGTCAAATTAAGAAAAAGAAATATACTTATTTCTGTGAATGACATTTGTAGTTCCTTAAATCAGGGCATCAAAGAGACTCAATCAGGGTTATCATTAGGCACACCATGTTACACCTAGATTAGACAACACTCTTTGCCATCAACTTGCCATGTACTAGTCATTCTCCAGACACAGCCAGGGTAGGTAGGCATGGGGAATGATGAGAAACAGAAGGAAGAATTGGTTTGCAAAAGTGGAGTTATGTGATAGGAGAATGGGAATAATAAGGACGTTGGGGTTGAAGACCAGCCTTTGGATCTTCAGCCTTGAGGTTGATTTGAAGTGTCATGAGGAGGTGCTCAGTGAACTCCCCTTACATTTAAGACTGATAAAGGATTCCATCTCTAAATATCACTAGTGGCCCTACTTTCTTCAAGGCAGTGAAGGCCTTATTTTCCTGCCATAAATACGGGAGGTGTGTTGAAAACTGAATGCTGTAGATGAAACATCCCAGATACCTGTTGAAAATTCCTCTCCACAAGGAACAGATGGTTGTATAAGAGAATTTGTATTTGAGCCAACAGAATCATTCCAAACACCCACATCGTGAAGGTCACCAAGTGCAGAATTAGCACAGATACCAGCTTCAGGATGCTGGTTGCCAAGTCCTAGCTGCAACTGGCTGAAACCAAAACATAATCATCCTGGGGTGAGTCATGTTTGGTAACTGTATCCTGAGTAAACCAACCAAGTGCATATCAAACTGAAATAAAACATTATTGGTTCATTAAATTACTTTTAAAAAGCAATTTAAAGTCTCTGGATCAGTAGCACAAAAAGAGGATAAAGAGCCAAAGACTGGATTCCTGGAATGAACTTGCATGCAGAACTACGATGTCTAAGTCTTAGGTTTCCTGCCAACTAACAGAATCTCTTACATGAGGAGCTACAAGAAGCAGCTCACTTCTAGCAAGAAACACTAAACACCAGAAAACACTTGCTAGAAAGCACCACCAAGAAAATACTACTCTGAAAATGGCAGTAGAGTTGAAAGTAAATTTACTGGGAATTTAAGATTTTAGTAAAAGGAGGAATTAAGGCTTATTAATAATTATTATCTTTTAATTCAAATGCTTAAAGATAAGTTAATTGTGTCCTCCTAATGGTCATAAGCTTCTCCAGATGTTACCCGCTTCACCCTGTCCGGGAGAAATGGCTAATATTTTATGTTTTGAGACAAAATGTTGCAGTGCCTTGGAGTGGACACTTTGAGCAGAAGTCACTATTTTCCCCCATTGTTTTTTGATAGGGCAGGGGTTTATTCTCACTTAAACAAGCTTCTCTTAATTTTGGGATAGGGCTTTGTATATAGCCCTTTGTAATTTTGTTTCTTTAAACTTGTGGATTGATTATCCACATTATTCTTCAAAGAAGCCCATGTTAACAGTTTTCCAAAGGTGGGGTTCCTTCTTTTTTTTTTTTTTTTT
>NW_008794260.1:1201398-1227406 GCF_000699145.1 Aptenodytes forsteri
ATGATAGCCATATTCCATTAATACTTTTGGCAGGGTAAGACTAAAACTTCAGGAACTTGAATTCTCAAGAGAATGAACTTTTGTTAAGATTCTTGGCACACCCAGCCTGAGTAGGAGGGGCTTATCTTTACCAAAGAACCATGTAGGTAATTACCAGATGTTTTTGTACACTTTCCCTTTCATCTTTTGTTCTGACCATGCTATTTGTTTGTCTGTCTTCATTTTCACATCATTTTCATCCCCATTCTGCAGATTTGCCTGCATTAGTATTGAATTTTTGTCTTTCTCTTCATGAACAATGCTTACTTGGCCTTACTAAATCAAATTAGTTTCTTATTTTCTGACACTAGACCTTCTAAGTGGTTCTGTGTAGTCTGTTTCCTACCCATTTTGTTCTAACTAATTCCTTTGTCCCTTCCAGATGAAGCTTCTATCCTACTCAGCTGCTTTCTTCTGTTCATGTTCCTCATGTGTAGCTCTGAGACTAAGCTCTTCCAGCCCTAGGCTGTTTTTTCACGTGGAGCACTTTGTCTCAGATTTGGATTCAGTATTATTGTTACAAGTTTCTCTGGCAAGTGTCACCGATGCCATCATCTGCAAAGAAGGAAAATGAGTGTGAAGGATATTTATGTCCAAAAAAGGTTTTGCTCTGGGCCTAATCTGCATGTGCATTCCAGCCAAAGAAGTATTTATACGTATTTTAAAAGTAAGGTTGACAGAAAATATACAAATCGCAGCTGAATAATCTAGAATTCCCTCCCCCCTCACCTTCCCAATAATCATTGTTATAAACCTCTTTATTTTTTAAATACCCCAACAAAGAGTCAGTCACTTCCTAACATCCCAAAATGAGCTTTGTTCTCCTAGGGTATACATGCTGCTTGAATCATCCTGAGAGAGTCTGAAGTCCTTACAGCAGATGAAATAAGAAACATTACTCTCATATTCCAGGAATCTTATTCTCCACTTAAATCATTAGATTTAGTTAATGATGTAATTTAATCATTAAATAGTTACATAATGAAAAACATATTCAGGGAATCCTGAAATTCCTGGTCTGCACAGCGGTACTATCTAGTGGAAATTATCTATTTCCTAGCGTTCTATCGCCTGGACCGTTTTGCTTAACTGTATCTCCAGCCTACTGCTCTTATAGCTTTAGTTTCATTTTCTCCTCTCTTAAATGAAGTCCTGGTCCTGAAAGGTGCTCAGTACTTGGGGTGCAGTCACCTCTATTTCCATTTGAAGTCAATGGGAAAAGATGATGCTCAGCCTTTTGTGCTACTGATTCTCCCTGCGAGAGAGCAGTCAAAGGTCTGCAATATTGGTCTTTCAGATGATTGAATGTCAACCTCATCAAATTGAAATTCAGGCTTTCTTGACCTCTGGCTAATGTTGTTGACTTCATTTAACATTCTATCTTAAAAAAAATGTAATAATTCAATGCTGTCTCCTTAGAGCTTCCTGTCAGCCTACCCAGAATGAACTGGGGAATGTGAATATGTTTTGCTTTGTTTAAGCTATCTCAAACGCCTTTCTTTTGGTGACCTTTTTCTAGAAGAATCTAATCTTTGTTCAGTCTGCTATATTGTCAGTATTAGAGCTCATTCCTATTTCTGACACAGACTCGAAGTGAGGAAATCCAGGAGGATATATTCTGTGATTGCTCCTGAAACCACATTTCTTTTCTTTGAGATTTGCCATACTAGTAAGAGCTAGCCATGAGCTAGATGGAGGGTTAAAGTTTTCATTTTAAATTTGAAATGAAAGGAATATAACAATAATTAGGGGCAGTTTCAGGCATACAGGAAACACAGAGGAGAAAGTAATACCCACTGTTCCCATGATTAGAAGGATGTGTCACCGAGGACAGGATGCTCTGCACTAACTTGACCCCTCTGGGAGGGAGATGGGTAGGTTCTAGTCAATGAACAGAAATATGCACCTCTGGAGGGCAATCCACACCACTTATTTTAAACACTTATTCTGGACTACAGAGGGAGCCTAGACAACAGACTTAGACTGGACACATAGGGTATGGTTCAGGTATACCCTGAATGTAGATGTGTGGTGCCAATTTAGATACTCAAAGGAATTTCCTCTGGCATAGGTCTTTCAGAGATGCTGTATCATTTCTGTCAGTCCTGTGCAAGATGTTTTGGATGCTTATAAGGAGCTAAAATGTTATAGTGTAAGAAATGTTGCCTAAATAAGATGTCTAAAATTTTTGAGATTAGCCCTACAGCAAGGATACAAAACTGGTGGAGTCAATGAGGACAGATGAACAAAGTGAGCTGTAATAAGGCAGAATAGGAGAAGCTTCCTATAAAACTTAACATCTAAGATTATTTGTAGTACTGCACAGATATTGGTCAGAAAGGGAACGTGACAGTTTATTTTAACTTGCTGGTATGAACTAGTCTGGGTTCAAAATTCAATACCTAAGTGAGATAACAAATTGGGAAAATTATAAATAAAGGAACAGGAAAACTGGAAGGAAACTAAGATTAAAAAAAAACCCCAAACAACCAAAAAACACTTTCAAGAGTAATAAAGTAAAAATAAAGATAAATCCTAGTGATGATTTATAGCTACACAGCAGATCAACAGACAGGAAAGATTAGGGATGGAGGAAGGAGGTGGTCATTATAGATTATTATGTGCTTTAGGAGTATGACAAGTTCTCAAATGAGGGGAATAATAGTCTGCGTTTGAGAGTAAAAAGGCATGTTCTGCAAGAAGGAAGATTTTATGACCTTGTACTGAAATATCTAGCAGAAATTCAGTCAAAACTGATCTGACAATATCGAGAAAACACAAGCAAAATGATGGGACATTAAGGGATCTTTCAAAATACTGAGAGTGCAGAGAGGACAGACTTTAACAAATAAGGGGGTTTGGCTTTATTTTATTGTTCCATCCTGAGAGCAAAGACGAAAGTTGGACAACAAAATGCATCCATGTCAGTGGAAGGACAACAGAAACTGCAGATGGCAAAGGCAAGCTTGAAGAAAGATTCATAGAGGAGAGGTTTCTGTCAGGGAAGTAATGACTATTCAAGGCAGTGTGTTAGATAAGATAAAGAATGGAAAATTAGAGAAGAATCACTTTAAGAATTAAAATAACTGCTCTGAAACTGTGACAAACTAATTGCAAAACCCTGATGCCAAACTATGAAGGTTTTTTTTTTTTGGCAGGAGAGTATGGTTGTTTGGCTGACTTCAAAGACAGCTGTACTGGCAACAACTGAATTGTTTCTGGGTCAGTCACATGGGTGTATGTAGCTTGTTTCAGCATAAATGTTCTCTCCGTTCCCTGTTTCCCTTTCTCAGGTTTTCCCCAGTGTCTATTCTTTGATTCTGATGGATATGAATAGTAGCATATTTAATGAAAACACTATGTAAATACTTTATGAAAACTCTGCAAATAATTTTTGTGTCTGAAATGAAGTAAGCTGTAAACGTAATGGATATATTGTGTAAAAATTCATTCTGATTTTTAGAAGAAAGCATTCATTCTGTCAATTCCACTCAGCTATAGATAAGGTTTAGTGAAGGAAATGCACTGAAAGTATTTTTTAATGTTATGGGATTTTTTACTGTGCTATATCAGCGCACAAATGCACATCTGAAATTGTTCTGCCCAAGAACACCATGTAATCTTGAAATATGGATAGCATTTCAGAGACATAGAGGATGGTAAGGGAGGATTTAATGGTCCATGTGCTGCCCTCTGAAATGAATTGCGTCTGTTATAACACTATCCTAGATTTATATAGAAGTCTATGTAGTTTAATTGTCCAAACTGTACACTGCCAGGAAACAGAAAGAACCCTAGGGAAATCATTTGGAAAAGACCTGATAATCCCTGAATGTAATCTGTGCCCAAGCAGGTAAGGAGCCAGGCAGAGTCGCATCCTGCACATTCTAGGGAGCTCAAGGGACACCCAGTCCTTAGCTCATCCTTTGCAGATTAAGAGCCATGGCCCTGCCTCCCTAGCTGGGTCAGACCCCTCCTTTTGTGGTTGGAGGGCATGTGGAGATGATCAGCTGTGATTCCAGAAGGATTAGTAAGTGTGCAGCTATTTTTTTTAATGGTGTTTCTAATCAAATATATACTTGTTTCCAAAAGGAATGAGGTTTGTCCAATTAGAGTATGCGTCTGTCTTCCCAACATACTCTCCTTAGGAACTTTTGCACCTATTAGGCAGTGTTCACTGCATTTAACATAAGGATAGACCAAAATTTGTGATTTTTTTTTTGGTGAAATTGATTTTTGTGAAAATTTTGGAGCGATTAAGAAAGGTAGTTGCACATTTTAACAAGAAAGAAACAAAGACTTTTGTCATTGATGTAGTGCCAAGAAACATAAGAAGTAACACTGTGTCAAGAACTGATATTTCTACTGTTTCTGATATGATGTCTTCTAAATTTGAGATTATGGAGATTCAGCCTTATGGATGCTTTTTTCCCACTGAGTGGGAAGTTTTCTGTCCTCTCAAATGGGAGCATAGTATAAGCCAAAGCTCATTTTTAAAAAAAACCCTACCACAAAAATCCATGTTTTCTTCATTTTGTAGTACAACATTATACTGGGTTATGCTTTCTAAATTGACATTCCATGTGTTAATCATCACTATTTATATTCATTTGTATAATGGCTGTAAAAACCCTATTCTAGTCATTATTTCAAACTCTGTCTTCTGCACCCAGACTTTTTCTCTTTATCAGGCGTGATTATAGGGTAGGGAACAATTTGTTTAAAAAGCTGAAAACTGAATGGAGTTTGGATAAAGTTATTTAGCTACAAACATTAGTGACAAACACTAATGTGCAAATCCATGGAAATCAAGTCACCATGGTATTAAATTTCTACTTGTTGGCTTTTCAACTAAAAAGGATGAACTTTGCTTTCAACTTAAGGGAGGAAAAAAGAGGAGTTTTGTTGGTTGTTCTTTTTTTTTTTAAATAGAAAAAAATTAAATTGAGATCTGATCCAGCTGACTTTTAAAGCCATTAGAAGCTGTTTAGTGCTTTATTAGATTTGGTACTTGAATTAATGTTAAATGATTTGTAGTTTATCAGCACTGAAAAACATTTTACGAACTCCGACTCATGGATTTACACATGACTTGCAGTACTGAGTCATGCTGTGTGAATAATTGATAAAACAACTTTGTATTTGCTTTTGCTGATCATGTTTCCTCACAGGAATTGCTGTGTCTAATAGGTAGTCAATGCTTTATAAGGATGGTTTAAGTTTTAAAATCATTATTTGTACATTAGTAGTAGAGTTGTCATGCTTTATGGGGCCAAAGCAAGATTAGTAGGAAGAAGCAATATGTTTTATGAGATTAATAAATGCATTAAAACCGCTCAGTGGCCTCCCCCCTCAAAAACAACCCCAGAACAAAACCTCTCACCTCCCCAGCTCTTGGTACCTAAACTCTCATTGTATTGATGCTATTTTTCATGCATGGCAAAGTGGGTCATTTTAAACTCAAATCCGAAGTTTAAAATAATCATAACCACTTCAGTATTCATTCAGTGAACAAGTGTGTTTGGAACAACGGATATTTGACACAGCTTGAACTGAGGGTGACCTGGCAGTGCCAATCTGCAGATAGTATTTAGTTATATAATTTAATGGCCTTCACATTTTTCTATCTAGGTGTCTGAGGCAGGTTTCCTCTTTCATACAAATCTTGTGGTAACCTTTGCTCCCCAATGGTTTAAATCACATTCTTAAGGGATTAAACTGTTATGACAAAAGAGGAATGTTTAGATATTCTGCTTTGCAGCTAAAAATTTGTCAGATTAGAAATTGTGTATTTTATAATCTCAAGATCACAGAAGCTTTCCATCAAAGCTTTATGTCCACTATAATATTTTCCCAACCTTTGTTGAACCTGAATTGTTTTGGATTATCTCACATTGGGTTCACTGAGTACGCCTAGCCAAATGTGGGAAAAAGCTTCCTGCCAAACATTTTAAACATTTCACATGTGTAGGGCAGAGGCGGTAAGCCACAGGTATTAGTTTACTGCAGTGGCGTAGCTTGCTTTAACAGTCTTTTTAACTCTACTTTTATACGAGATGCTTTTTGAGATTAGTATGACAGATAAAACTCCACAGGGCAACCGTTTATCTTCCATTAGGAATACCATTCACTTTCTTTAACCTGGTGACCTAAGTGCTCCTGTAAAGAGTCTCTTTTATAGAGTTTTTATATCTCGATGGATTAAGTATAATTTCTCTGCTGAGGAAAAAAAAAAACCACAATTCAATTTCTTTAGAAGAATGGTTTGTCAGAGGAGAATAGTTTTTGTCTTTATCCATCTTTAAATCCAGCAGTCATGTTCCCCAAACAGTCACAAAACAGTGATCATTCAAAGTTCAAATTGTCAGTTAATTTAAAATCCACTCACCGAGTCCCTTTATTACAGTTTCACTGCGTATTTGGCAGGGCAAAGAGCATACCAAGAGGACAGAGGATAGAGGGACTAGCTATTCTCTGTGCTGTGTAGTACCTTCATAGTCTTTAATGTTATTTGGCATAACCTTTGTGAAAAATGCATATTTACAGTAATATTTTTTTTCTGCTAAAAACATAACATTATTGAGAGGTATATATGCCTATATATAAAAACATACACAATCAAAGTAAATCTGAACAGCCTCCATAAAGAAATAATCAAAGACATTGTTTAGACATTTCCAAATAAAAGCTTGGAAATTAGCGTACAGAGAGATGTGCATTCCCTAGGTTGCAATCAGTACATTTTGGGAAAACCAGATAGGTTGACTTTTTAATGAATATAATGGAAAACAATATGCCCAAACATACAAAAATGTTAAGTGTCTCTTTTGCATTTGCTCTGTTTGGTCTATAAAAAAGTAGCAATGTTTTTGACAAGCTGTTTGGTGCTCTCACCTCTGTTCCCTTTTAGAAAGACCTGTCTACAATGAGAGTTCTGGCTCTGTGCTCCGATGCTGCACTGCACCACATTTTAGACTGAGGCTCAGGCACAATTTCTTTTTGGTGGCACTTGCTTGAAATAAATCTTTACCCCTACCTTTAAAATCTTGAATATAAATTGTTGTCTCCTGATTTTTTCTGCATTATTCTTGTCTAACTACTGCACTGTAATAACTGGCTATTCTCTGTTCTCCAGCATGTCTTTATTTAATTGCCTTTTCTGCAGTCAGTGACCTGTTTTCTTGATTGATTTAGGTACCATGCATGTATTTGCAGGAGTTAGAAGTAATTTTGGATCCCCTGTTCCACCTGCACTATTTTAGGCCTGATCTTTCAATTGCAACATGAAATGGCCCAGTTACTTTGCTGGAGCTCTGCAAAGGAGGAGCAGCTCACACATTGCAACTTGAAGTGCATTCCCATTTCTGTCCATGCTCAACTTATTTTGATTTAGTCAGAGTCTATGAAAAGCACTGAATGTAGTCTATATTCCAAAGTTTTTATTTTTTAACTCATTATTATTTAATAGCATTTTTACTGATGTACTTGAAACACCTTATAGGTGTTATCACCTGTGGAGAAAGTCCACTGAAAGTATAGTACTTACATATGTGTCCGTTGTTTTTCAAGGGGAGTGCAGGTATCATTAAAAGAAGCACAATATCAATGTCTTCAGCTATTCAAGTTTACACAGGTAAACTTGTGGTGTCTGTATTCTTTTATAAAAAAAAATTATGAAAAATACTATGAATAAGACAAAGGATTAAGCTTTTTTTGTATTCATATTAGATGATAATTTAAAGATAGATTCACTATATGTACATTGCTATCACATTAAATGTTGAAGAATTCTTCATTTTCTTTTCCCCTTTTGTACCCAATACCACCTTCCTCTTCCTAGTCTACTGTTGTCTGTACCCTGACATGTTTGTGCCCAGATTGCCACTTTAAAGGAAAAGGTTTTGTTTTTTTTTTCCTAAGAGTGAAACTGTACTCTTTATCTCTGAATTTGAATCCAAGTCTACTACTTATGGGCCACCTGTACTAAATATAAATTCCCTATATCTAGTATTTATATTCTATTCTCCTGTGCTTATGGAGTCAGAATGAGAGATCTGGTTCTATAACAGCATCATCTTAGTGTGTGTCTTCACTTACTGGGCCTATTAATTATGAGATACAATGTTAACATTAACCAAGCTAATTTATTTCTAAGTGCCAGAATCTTGTGATTTTGTGATATATGACAAATCTTTTGATCATGTGTGGTAAAGTATACTAAAAGGCTTTGTAAATACTTACTAATTAGTAGAAAAACTGGTATTAATCTGAGAAAGGCAAATTGAGCCAAAACAATGCCATTACCGTAACACAGTCTTTCCATGCTAGTTTAACTACAGTAGCTCTGGATGCATTGTTCCCCATGTTCTGTTTTCTTCATATGTGATTTCCCCAAAATTAAAAGAGGAATTTTTAGACTCAAGAAATTATATGAATGAATATCTTACGGAGATGCTAACATATTAATGGAATTGTGATTTGGTAGATGGATGTAAAAAGTGAAACCTTGCAGACAAAAAAAAAATGAATTTAGAGAAGAAAACACAACTTATGCCTTCTGGGATACTTCATCAAACTGTTTTAAAGGACTGAGAAATGAAATTGTATTTGCCCATGGTCAAGGGATTTCTGAACTAGAATATTAAAGGTTTGTTAGAATTAGGTTTCAAACAATGTTGGGCATTTCATGCTTGAGTGACAAAAAG
The DNA here is from genome assembly GCF_000699145.1 of Aptenodytes forsteri. Taxonomy (NCBI): domain Eukaryota; kingdom Metazoa; phylum Chordata; class Aves; order Sphenisciformes; family Spheniscidae; genus Aptenodytes; species Aptenodytes forsteri. The sequence continues at coordinate 1,210,143 of NW_008794260.1, forward strand.
ACAATTATTTCCTAGTGTCTTTGCTGCCTCTGGGCATGATTAAATAATGGAACTGTATTCTCAGAAAGATGTGTTTTATTACTTTTAACAGCTTTTCAAGCTGAAGTCTTTATAAATAAAAAGAGCTATAATTTAAAAAAGATAAAAGCCATGTGCCATTTCATCCCCTCAAAATATGGAAGAGAAAGAAATGCGTGCAATAATATCTATAACCTTTAGCATGTAGTTTTCCTGAGGTACGTATTCTTGAGGGAAAGAAAATGTTATGCTCCCAGGTCTGAGGGTCTCTGCTCATGCTTGCTTTTTTGTTTTATGTTTCTCACAGCAATGGCTTATTCCAAAAACCTGAGTGAACTGGTTGGGGTTTGCTGAATTTGATGGTGGTTCCACAGGTGGAGAATAAATAAAAAAAAAACCCCACCATATTCAGATACTTTACCTAGCTTCGCCATTCATGAATGTCTCCAAAACAGACTGCAGCGTTTGCAAAGGCAACCGCTGTTCAGCAGAGTCGGTACCAAAGCGCTAGAGGTATCCTGTACCTGTAGACTGCTCGTAATCAGGTCATCATCAGGTATCATTTCTGGCCATATGAGCAAGTTGGGGCACTGGGCTCTTCAGCAGCATTATGCTTTGGGGTTCAGCCCACAGAAGAAGTGTTTGTGACCTTTCCTGTCCCCACACAGAACCACAGCTGAGACCATCCACCAGAAATCAGTGGCTTTCAATGTATTAAAGTTGGAATTTCCATTTAACATTTCCAGTGAAGACTCGCATATGAAAAACTAGTAAAAATAGCACTGCATTTTTTTTTTTAGTTTTAAATTAATTTAATTTCTGTCCCTCAGAAAGAGACACCGTGGTGGCTACTGCTTAAAACCATTTTGGCTATGGTTACCTGGTCTTTTTAATGTGGAAAAAAGCAGAGTGCTACCAAAAGGGATTGTTCTGCCCTTCTCTGTGGTTGGTCATCAATACTTGTCCCTATCTCCTCTATAGTGGCAGATCTAGCCTCTGAGCCACCATATAAGGAAACCTGTTGGGAACGGTCTTTGAGAATAAGCTTCCTGCTCCCCCCCACCTCCCCAAGAGTAGTTTAGCTGGATCAGTTCCTTCTCTGAGCTACTGTGCATCTCCACAAACTCTGGAGCTTGCAAAGGTGGAGAGGAAAAAGCAGCTGAGAAGAGGGAAGAGAGAACCACGTCCCTGGTGCTGGGATGGATTTGTGTATGATACAAGCAGGAGTGACATATGCAAAATTAAAATGACTGATCTGTTCTGTTGCTTTACTGCACTAAGTCAGGATAACCGTGAGGTATTATGGCTCTATTTGCATGATATCTTAAAGATTCTGTATGTTTGTTATGTTCTTAGGATTTTCAATCTCTTTCAACAGGCCACAAAACCTTCTTCATAGACTACCAGCTTTCCTTTATAGTAAGCAAGGTTAAGCTTTGTGACAGCAGCTCAAAGAGCAATACTTGTGTGTCCACTCTCTGACACATCATTATTCTGTGATATGTATCAAAGCTCCCCTCTTTTTATCAGATTGCAGAATTGTCTCATTTGTATAACTGTTCAAAGTAAATAAATAATCGAGACAATACTAAGTGCAAATGCAATTGAAGCTATTCATTGTTTGGTCTCACATCAAGGAGAAAACATGTCAAAGAACTTGTCCAACCAGAGTAAGGTGCCAAAATCCCTAGATCTAGCCTTGGCATATGGTATCGAACAGATGTACTGGATATGAAAAATCACAGCTGCCAGCTAGCTGATAGCTACCTAAGAATCAGTCAGTGCTAATTTGGTATTCCTATGGTAGATAAGATCTATGTGGTGTGTCTGTGGGTAACTAAAGCTCTGTTTACATTAGGTTGATAAGAATGGATACCATACAGAGTGTCTTAGGAAAGATGTATCCATTTGTGACTGCAATCCACATGACAGCTAATTATTTAAAATGAACTCTGCTATTACTGCATCAGCAAACTGCATCTATAAAAGCAGGACAGAAATGGCATCTTCTTCATGAGATCCTCCGGGAGTTATGAACAAGCAATTGTACTCGGAGTCTGAATCTTATTTTAATAAGACCCTTAACTCTGCTGTGGAGTGCAAATGATCTTTAAAGTGAGTGAAGTTGGTCAGGCTAGCAGAACATTTTATTAAAATTGAAAATAGGGTCCACAATGACTAGGTACAAGAGGAACATCCCCGGTGAAATTTCCCTTAGCTGTATTTTCCCTTCATCTCTTCACATTCCTCTTTCAATGAAATTGCTCAGGTGTAAGCAAGGGTAGAATTTTGTCCCATTTATTGTATTACAGAAAACATTGATTCTACACTTGAAATGATGCCAATAAACATTTATTCTGTTGTGGCCAAAAAACCTCTTGTTTCTAGCACCTTCAAATGAAATTAGTACTGTTTTATCATCTGTAAAAAAAAAAAAAAAAAAAAAAAAGAGCAAGCTATCAACTTCCAAACATAACTATTTTGAGTCCAATAGGTCTGACATCTTCCTCAGTGCCTCCTATCTATTAATTTGAAAAATTTCAGTTCCTCCCTTTCCTATATCTTACACTTGCAAAAAAGCAACATTTCCCAGATGTCTTAGAAAAGGGGACAAAGTTAGTCTATCAAATTCAGTCTTCCTTTTTAAAGCAGTGTTCTCTCTAATGTCTACATTAATTAAATAAATGCATTTTTAATTGAAACACATGAAGCTTTCGAGTCAAACTGAGTTCATGTCCTCAGGCACCCTACTAATGGAATTTTGGAGTGACAGTGCATGCCAACCAGCTGGGTCAGGGCCACGTTAATGCATCATCAAAGTTTTTTTCTCTGATGGCACAAGCCGTTGCAGATTCACTCTAGTAGGAAAAGGTCTATCCCTTCACAAATCTTGCAGAAATAACATCTCATGATCCCAACAGATTCCACATGCAGTTTAGAAGATATTTGAACCAGGTTAGTCCTTTTCAAATGTTTTATTTTACAGGCAGTCAAGTTTTAACAGCAGTTAATGGTGTTCATCAAGAGGTTTTGTCTTCCCTTCTCAGGACAGAGGAATCACGTATCATTCTTTTACTCCAAAAGTACTATGCACAAGTGCATTAAGTACATAGAACAATAAATAGTTTTTGTGATTCATTGATGTTATTCTCAAGAGGACCAAACCATTTTCTTTCTTTATAAAAGGGAATAAGCAGAAAACAGCACAAGTAAACCTGAATAGATACACATCACAAGGGGTTATCCTTATGAAAATACAAAGCACAGTCACCATCAGCAATGTGCATGCCAAAAAAAAAAAAAAGGGCAAAAAAAAGCGCGGAGTGGTTAATTCCCTGCATTGTTGACTAATGAAGCTTTCTAAGTTATGCACATGCTGCAGCTGCACATCCTTTGTGTTCTGTATTAGCTGGGGATGCTGGAGCCTGCTCTGCACCTTGTCTGTGTGAGACCTCCCGGAGCTCCCAGGGGGACTCAGCTACCAGTGCAGGCTGGTTTCCCAAGATTCATATACATTAGTAAACAAAAAAGGCCAGAGAGTCTTATCTGGTCCAGAGGCAAACTGATGCAGGCTTATACATTTACTCCCACATTATTTCTTCCCTCAAACTAGAATGGCTATACCCCTACACTGTCTGTAGGAAACTCTCTGGGATATCCTGTACCCTGAATTTTCACGTGCATTGTTTGAGAGAGTGTTAGTTGACGTAGATCAAAATTATATCAGGGAACGTATTTACAGCTAAACGTTACAAGTGATCCTTGACCAGTGGGCAAACCAATGACTTTATAAGTATCAACACAGGCTAAGAGTGTAGCTCTCCCTGTAGGCATCACTGTATCAGAAAGATACTCGAGGGACAAATTACCTACTTATTACAAGACATGCAGACCTGAGTGAAAGCTCAGAAGCCTAAGTTCACTTAAAACGTAGCCAGAAAAGGAAATAAGATGTTGTTCTTATGCAAGACCTACACCATTTTATTACGGGGGGAAAAAAAAAACCAGGATTTACCCCAAGTATAAAGGCTAGCAGTTTCTAAATCATTCTTTATCTTCTTTTGGAAAGAAAAATTTAAATCTCGTCACTTCCTTCTTAGTAGGGTCCACTTTGAAGGAGACACTTTCAGCCTTGCCTACTGAGTCTGGTTACACATTTATTCACTGAATGAATAAAGAAATATCTAGTGTTATAACAACTTGGTGCAAACCTCTGACTTTCCAGATTTCAGAGTCCATCTCATCCTCTACCTCTGTGACCTTCTGAATACTTAATGTAAGAGGGACAAAAAGCCTTTTGTACAGGCTGTGAAAGACATATTTGCTTGAGAACTTGTAGGTCTGTATTCCAGACCAAGTAAGAATGTTTTTTTCTTAAATATTGGCCATGTAGGGGGAAAGGGAGTTGGTTTTTTGCCAGAGGAAAAAACACATTTGGCTTCTGGAGAAAAGTTGTGCCCATGAACCCCAAATTGAAGATAATTAACTTCTAAGGTAATGGATCTTTGTGGAGCAGTATGCAGGACAACCCCATTGCCTACTGCTACTACCATTGGTCCCTCCTTACTTGGCTTGCGCATGTCTCTGAATTCTTGTTTTAGGCTTCTGTCGTTCATCACGGAAGAGCAAGCATTAGATTGTGAGTTCCAATAAATGGCCTTTTCTCTCCTCAAAACATTCCTCCCACACCTTTTTTAATAATCTGTTAAGATACAAATACCTTTATTAATACTTGTGAATATAAATTTTTGTTTCCTTGCTGGAGAATTGTTCAGGCAGTCATGATACAATTCATAAAATAAGAGGTTCATAATAGGAATGAAAGAGCAGCCACACAGTTCAGATTCATCTAGTTCAGCAACACTGGCCTTTAAGTGCATGCTTAGGGAGAAGGAGAAAAAGAGCAAGAGCATGTGATACTTTTTCCTAATGCTTTCCTAGTTTTCAGTTATTTTCAGCTCAAGTATTTCCCTCAATGTCTGTGGTTTGTCTATTTAGTAACCTTCTATGAACCTTTCTTTCAAGTAGTTGGTCAGACTCCCCTTTAGGCCACATATACCTCTTGTATTGACCAGGTCCTTTGGCAGGTTGTTACAAAGGTTAACTGGATATTGCATGGAAAACTACCTTTTTCTTTCTTCTTTGAATCTAGCTTCTACTTGCTTCTTTTGCCAGCAACCGCCTCTTACACTAGAAGAGCAGTGAGTAATGAGTCTGTGGCCAGCACTGGTTCTGTAGACCACTGTGCCATTTGTTATTCTGTAGACCTTTGTCTTATGATCTGAAACCATCTCTTTTCTGAGCTGAAGATTTAAGCCTATTGAGTCATGCCTTGTAAAATACCACTTCCATACAACCATCCTAGTAGTCTTTGAACCTTGTTGATACATACTTTTTCTGAGATGAGATGACTGGAGTACAGAACTAAAAGTCAGAGTGAATAATAGATCTATATTCTAGAATAATATTTTCTCATTTATTCTCTATTTCTTTCTTAATAATTTCTAGTATTTGAATTTCATTTTTGACTGCCTCTGAATACTAAGTTGATGTTTATGTTGAACTACTCATCATGCCCTCAAGGTCTTGTTTCTGCAGAGTGATGGACAGCTCGGAGCTCATCTTGTATATCTGAAGGTAGAGGTTTTTTCGTAATGTTCTCCATTTCATAGAATCATAGAATCGTAGAATGGTTTGGGTTGGAAGGGACCTTCAGAGATCATCTAGTGCAACCATTCTGCCATGGGCAGGGACATCTTTCACTAGGTAGGTTGCTCAAAGCTCCATCCAACCTGACCTTGAATGTTTCCAGGGATGGGGCATCCACAACTTCTCTGGGCAACCTGTTCCCGTGTTTCAGCACTCTCATCATAAAAATTTTCTTCCTTATATCCAATCTAAATCTACCCTCTTTCAGTTTAAAACCGCTGCCCCTTGTCCTGTCATTACAGGCCTTGGTAAAAAGACTCTCTCCATCTTGCTAATAAGTGCCCTCTTTATATTGAAAGGCCTCAATAAGGTCTCCCTGGAGCCTTCTCTTCTCCAGGCTGAACAATCCCAACTCTCCCAGCTTTTCTTCATAGGAGAAATTTTTCCATATTGATATTCTTCTGACATTTTTGTTATCCAGTTACTCAGCCCTGGAATCTGAAATTCCTCACGCTCCAACCTTGTTCTCACTATCTTGAATAAAGTAGTGCTATCAGGTTATTTCACATTAAACTTTTTGTTCAAATGGCTTGACATAATTAATAGAATAATAAAACTGTCTGGTTTCAAAAATTTGCAAGTAATTAATAAACAGCTACATTTCATTAAAATTGATAGCCATGAAATTATGTATTTCTAGTAAGTCATCCTATTAAAATGAGTATAGTGATTTTAGGCCTGTATACCACAAGTGACCTACAAATTTACCTAAAAGTTTCTGGGTAAATAACAGTGAATTATTATTCAAACCACACTAACAAAAACGTGAGCCTTTTGGAAATATGCAGAGGACCTTGCATTTGACTTTGGTGCCAGCAACAAAGGGTTTTTATTTATCTGTCTTTTAAAAAACTCTTTGTTGTCGACACACACAGTTGTGTTAGAGTGAGTTTTCCCTAATATAACTACCAACAAAAGATGTCCTTCATTCACAAGAGTACTCCAACCTACTTTGTATATTCGCTGGGCGTTAAACGAGAGTCACCCATCTTGCATGGTATTCACTTATTTTGTACAGTACTCAGCATGTGTCAGTAAGCGATTCCAGAGTTGCCCAGTCCTATCAAGATCTAAACCTTACATTAGCACATCATTTAAATGAAGGGCTTGCACATGGAGAGAGTTGCTGCTTGGGATATTGTAGTTGTCAGGGTTGAACTCAGCCTCTGTTGTAAGCAAGGTTCAGTCAGCTACGAAGCCCTCTGTCTCTCCAATATCTCCTCCTTCTCCTCACCTCCCTTGACCTTATGCTTTGTATGACAGCTGTGGAAATTCAAATCATCCTGCAAACCTGCTTTCTGCTGGCCAGCTGGCAGCATGGGCCAGGACCAGGAGTGCCAGAACCTTACAGCTGTATGTGTATCACTGCCTATCCATCTGTAGCATATGCCATATGCCAGTCCCTGAAGTAAGCTGAGAGGAGGATCCATTTGAAACGAAACTCTTTCATCAGAACCTGAGTGTTCCTTCCTACTTTCTTGCCTTGTTCCTCCGATCTTTTCTGCTAGTCATTTATTATCTTCTCCCTTCCTCCATGCTCTAGGAATCATACATAGGGAATTAATTCAAGTTTGTGGCCCACTGCTATTTTTTTTAGCGAGTATAAAAAATTCTATGTGACCTTTTGAGTAGAAGGTGTGGCAAGTCCAACTTGTCTTGAGTAAGTAATGTAAATGTAGGATTTACTGCTCCATGAGTTCAGACAAATCTGTTCAGGCAATTTACAGTTGATTTGATTTTCTTTCCCATGAGGTCAGTACAGTGCATATGAGTGGGGTATAAAGGACAAGAGGTTAATTCAAAGATATGATCAGTTCTGTCTTACTAAAATAAGCGTGTCCATCTAAGAACACATACATTTTCTAGTCTAAGTTATTTAAAACGTTTGCTTACTTAAATAATGTTTTTCCCCTTAAAAAGCAAAGGCAGATATTTCTTCAGTTCCCAGATTTTTGAACAGCTTAAAATAGAGGTGGCAAAAAGCCAGCATGCTTAGTAATGTGCAGTGGCACTCTGAAGGCAAACATGAACAATAAAAATATCCTTCTGCACTGGCAGGGCTGATCGTATTTGACTGGAATGTGGATTTCATTATTTGTTAAAAGATGAAACCTTCTGCCATTCCAAAAGCACACCCCTCACCACAGGCGGAAGGAAATTGTATGCAGAGAGAATTCAGGGCAGATGTGCCTTTTTTTTTTTTAATGCTAGATGTAGTTGAGAAAAGGATTGTGACAGTGGAGTAAAGTTCTTAGAGGTCTCTTACTCTGACCTGTATACATACCTCTTCTTGTTTAGCCTTTTCACTCAATAGAAAAAAAATCAAGGCCTCTGAGTGCAGCAATATTAAATTTTTATTGCTCATAGGTCATTCTTCTAAGTAGATCCAAAATTAATTTTCAAGAAAAAAGAGAATCCTCCTGTTGTTTGTACTATATTCACTTTCTGTCTTTTCTGATTGTTACTTGATTTAAAACAAAACAAAACAAAATACACCAAAAAGTCCAACAGCAGGGTTCTTCTGCAATTCTTGACCTGCCTCTTCTCTTGGCTGTTACCTGTTGAATGGATCTGGATGGTTAGCCATATGTTGAAGATTTCACTTGCAAATTATGGGGCTACTTATAGTGCCTAACTTCAAGTATCTAACTTGAAAGCTCGAAACACCCTCTCAGGGTGTCTCCTTCTCTCTTTGGGTTGCATAGAGAACATGTGCTCCTCAGCTGGAAGTCTACCAATTACTCCTAAACTGCCCTCCCCAAGTAACAGTGTAAATCCCTTCCTTCCCCAATATTCTTATTTTTCTTCACTCATCCAAAACTATATCTATAGTAGTATAAACTGTCACGGAAAGCCAGGCTCAGGTGCTTTGTAGAGCAATAATTTAACAGTGTTGGTAGAGATTCTTTTTCTCTTGGAACCAAGTTAAAATTTAAAAGACTCAAATCCGACCCTTTGGTAAGTGAGAATTATCCTCTTCTTTCTATTATTTCCTTCAAATATTTATACTGAATAAACAAAATTTGTTTGCATAACTCTGAAAAGCTGCCATCTGGCAACCTGCTGTCTCGATTCATGGCGGTGTTTTGTTCCTGCCAATTTCAAGCCTTTGTTTTAAAATCTGTGCTGAAAACAACCCAATCCTCCTTCCCCTGAAGTCAGTGACAGAACTCCCACTAGTTTCTGAGGGAGAAGGATCAAGCCCAGACAATAATGGAAGGTAATTTTAAAAAAAATTTCAAAGTACCATCAAAGGAATTGCACTCCTAATTCTATTTGTCGCTGCTTTTAAAACATAATGGCAAGGTTTTGCATATATCAGTCAATAGCTCTAGGCAACTTGAAACTGTCTGAATTAACTACTGTACTTCTCAGTGAGGTCTTTTTTTTATTTTTTTTTAAAGAATAAATCCCCATGGGAAAATAAAGGAAAACATTTGAAACAGTGCATACAGTACTGTGTTTTCTTTTCTGAAAGCTAAAAGAAGCTGCCAAGCAATTCTATTATTCATCACTCAATAAACAGAGGTTTTCTGGAGCAAGTTGAATTATAGGACATAAGATCATAGCCATACTACTTATGCTGAAATCCCATCAGATCTCGTAACTAAAAAGAAGGCGACTTGAGCCCCAAGGATAAAGCAGGGTGTTTAAGAAACAACTGGTGATTCACTGTGCTCTAACTCCTACAGAAATCTTTCTATTTATTTTAGGGGGAGCTGGATCACTTTTTCCTAATGTTTTCTTCAGTGCCAAATTTGAATTATGCCACATTTGTAGGCCCCTATGGCTAGGCACAAAGCTGAAATCTTGATGACCTGTGACCACAGAAATGTGCACATCACCCCTTTCCCAGGGCGAGAAGCTGGCCTCCGTGTTCTGGCCCAATTCCAGGTGAATTCCACTCTGCATCCCTGGAATTGCCCTGTAGTTTTAGCCATGCATAAATAGATGTTTCATTTCCTTTGTTTAAAACTGTTGCGCAGTGTTACTGGTACAAAGCGGCTGTGGTATTCTGATCTGAGATAGCTGCATGTCACTGGGAAGGAAAGTGATACCTGCTGAGGTCCCTGGGCTTGTAAATAGCTGTTATTATTAGAAATGGTACTGATCTTTCCTTCCCTCCTGCAGACTGCCAGTTTCAGCCTAACCCCAATGTTACAAAAAACCCCCACACATATAGGTATTATTTGAAAAGTAAATTCAGAGCAGATGTCCAGAAGTACTCGCTACCAGCAATCAAGATTCACAGAACATTGAGTTAAGCAGGACACAATCTACAAAGAAAAAGCAGAACAAAACAGACTGAGATGAGAGGTGGGAAAGTCACCTGCCCCAAGCTGAGTGCAAGCCTTAAGGTATGGTTGGTACACAGGCCTTTTTTAAACTCTCACCCTTGCTGTGCCTGCAGGAGATAAGGAGTTTTGGCATCACTATTATTTTAACTAATGGACTAGTTCTATGTTTAAGTGGTGGAATGTGAGCCATATTGGCTCCCCACAGGTAGAAGGAAAACACTACTGGTCCTACTTATATGCCAGTTAAACATCTGGAGTCATTGTGTATGGAGCAAAGAAAATTTAAATGTGAGGCTGGGAGTTGGGTTTTTGAAAAGAAGAGATCTAAATGTTTGAAATTTTGCTTTTAATTGCATTTTTAGTTTCATTCTCTCCCTTCTTATTGCACATATAATATCATTTGTTCTATTTTAAGCACATGTAAACTGACCCCATACAGAAATTTGACATACAGATCCTACCATTTTAGTCGGGTAGGTAGTTTCTTCTAATTTTTTTGGTGTCTTTGTTTCTAGGAGTCCATACAGAGCCTAGCCGCTGGGCTGTAACTGCATGTTATTTACCCTAAACTTTCTGTGTGAAAGGTGTGTAGCAAATGCAGGACATTGCACCTGACTCCAGGGTGGCTTTTACTTGTGAAATCTTTGTAGAATTCCTCTGAAATTTATGGAGTTACACACTTGACACTGGGCTTGCTATCTCTGGCCCAGAGAGATAGATGTGGGCTGTTAAATAAGACTCACTGTGATTCTTACAAACACAGCGATGTCTTCTGTTTGAAAGAAAATTAAAGTGTCTCAAACTGTCGTGGTTGTGGAAAAAACTAAAACAAAACTGTCAAATTTAATGCATTCAAAGAAAAGGCAAACATCTGAGAACCGCAAAGCTGGGATCTCTACTTGTGGTGTCAAGCTGGATGTATTTGGACATAGGTTTGTATTCTTTCCCATCTTTTCTCAGGATGTAAGGATATCCTGAAGTATAGGAATGGAAGTAATGTTATGGATATAACACTAAAAAAAGTGTTTTGTTCCCACTGTACGCTAGCTCTTACAGCAGCTTGAATGTAAACTTGCATTTCCTGCAGCACTAGGAAATGTATACGTTCAGTGGGGATCAACAGGCAGAATTATTCAAGGGAGACAGTGTGCTTCAGTAGTGCAGCAGGGAACTTGAAAAGGTCCTGGCCTGGTTTCAGCGTCTTTCTGGGTCATTCATTCACTGTGTGACCTTAGATGACTCACTTGACCTCAGCCAAACCAGCTGCAAAGGCAGGTAAAGGAGGCCTGCTCTGCAGAGGAGATACGGGAACTAAACTGAGTCTCCCTGGGGAAACAACTACAGTATTTTGAACTGGCAGCATTCGAGTTTTATGGATATAAAAAGTGTTGAAAGCTAAATCACTTCTAGTATCTGATTATAAAGCAGTGGCCATATATTCTCCTTCATGGATCATTTCAAAGTCCACATGACAGCATTAGCCGCCGTGCCCTTCATGTGTATGGACTTAAGCTGCCTAAATGATGATGAGTTAGCTAACAAAGATAACAAGTATTTAAGGAAGATAAATTCTCTCCTAGCTGAACTCTGATGGTCAACAAATATAGAGCCTGCAACATTTTAGTACAGCTTTGCTTAAGCCAGGCAATGTGACAGACCATGCACAGTCAGACTCAGCAGGCCTCCGGTGCATTGCCAGACAGAAGGTGCAGCGAGCCAAGTGCGTCCTCCTACCTGAGAAGAGGCCACATCCATCAGAGAATGTGCTCAGGAGTGTCCTATGGCAAATTACATAGCGAAAGTCACTGCTAGCGTGAATGAGCATGACTATTTGGAGGTTAATGCTGCTGTGCGTTCACTTTCCCCACCATGATTTTTTCCCCATCATTTAGTTTTATTCATTAAAATATTCTGATATAATTATAGCCAAATATTCAATAAATATTAATTCTTCATTAAGAGAGATCCATATTTTCCAGTCCTTAGTGCTGCTTCATGTCCTATGAAGCACAACTGGAAATTGCCAGTTTTAAGAATGAGATGTGAAATATTCAGAAAGAATTTTAAATTGACCTGAAGTAAGCCTTAAATTGGATACTGTGACAATCTTTATCTCGGCTGACACAGGGTGTTGCTAGGAAAAAAGATTGTGTAACATTTGTCTGGTATCTCGTGTATAAAATCCCACTGATAGTGCTGGAATGATCACCTCTGGTGAGATTTCATATTCAAATTATATTTCTAAAATGTAGCATCATTACTCTATACTTAGTTCAGGCATACTGAGAGCTTCATAAGGTTTGCTGTGAACTTTTTTTTTCCCCTTCCCCTTACTCTCTTCCTCCCTCTTCCTGTTCCCCCTTTGCCTCTCCCTCTCCAGCTCCCTTTTCTTTTTTTCATCTCCTTCTCCCGCCCCCCGCTCCCCCCTGCCCTTTCCTTTTGTTTTTCCTTTCAAGGAGGGAGGGAGGGTGGTGGTGGAGAAATGTATGCAAATTTGTCCTCTTGTTTTTCTTTGTTTTCTCAGGCAGGTTTCTTCTTTCCTGATCTGATTTCAGTCCTGCTGGTGTGAATCGAAATGAAACAACATATAATCAGAGATCACACCATGAATCATTGGTTTTCACTTTGGGTTTCTACTCTAAAAGAATCGCACAAAATCAAGGTTCAAACACAAGTTTGGATTGGATTTATGGAAGTCCAAGTCTTGGGAAATCTACAGAAGCTTAATTCGTTCTGTTATTTTTGAACGTTACCAGTTAAAAGCACCCCTTAAAAATTCTGGGCATCTTTAGATGTGATTGCTGCACGAATAAAATTTGTCAGATTTTAATCCCATGTATTTTTAGGCTTTTGTTGTTTATCTTTTCTTTAAAATTATATCCACACACAACACTAACTTCTCAGTATTTTATGTGGGGAAAATCTTAAGTTGGTGTATTTTTCCTTGTTTCTTAGTTTAACGAATTAAGTTTCTTGTTTGTTCATTTTATGATTACTTATAGAATTAAACCTTAAGTTGTTTTTTTGACAACAAAGGACAAGATGATTAATGGAATTTACCTTCTGTGAAATCAAACAATGGTTTAATCCTGGAGGGGAAGCCTGTGATGTATTATTACACATCTTAGTCCGAACACTTTTTTATCATATTTTGAAAGATTGTCATGGTTGATGCACTGAATTTTACAAAATGTGTAGGTATCAATTACTCTAAAAGAACTGCATTAAAATAGTGTAGAATTAGCACAGCAACTTAGGGACGTGGTTTGTTACATATGAAGCCACTGGAGGAGGTGAGTATGCACTGGAGAAATTGGATTTGGTGGGCCAAACACAAATATACATACGTACGTGCATACATATATATCATTTGCTCAGATATCCTGCATTTGCCCTATTTAGCATAAAACAAACGCCTATATTCCAGACACATCATGGACTGAAGTAGTGAGGATCGGTAGTCGTTTTCAAAGCTAGGAGTGGACAAACAGTAGTGCACAGAACTAGGCTAAGCCCCCTGTTACTTTGTTCTGTCATTGTCTGATTATGGTCTTTGGACACGGCTGCAGTACAAACAAGTAGTTAAAATAAAGTAACAGATCCACTGATAGTGATCTAGTTAAGGAAGACAAAACTTTTCATGAGCGCCAAGAGCAGCGTGTCTCTTCTGAAGTGTACTACTTCAGCCAGGCATCACGAAATGCAGCTTCCATGGGCCAGTAAAATGAAGAGATACAGAAAGTGTGTCCCCCATATCAAGAGTCACAGAGTTCAGGCCTTTTGTATAAACAGTGCACCCAGAGAAGAAGATCAAAAATGCTCATCCATGTTTGATTTGATAAGACCTAGTTTGATTTTTTTTTTCTTCTCCCCCCCCCGTTTCATTTCTCCTGGAAGGAAGAAGGCATTCTGAAACATACTTTGCTCCTCCAGTCATAATGGTTGGCAATAGTATATGACATTATTTTGATTCTTGAGATGAGGTAATATTGCTTCACGTGATACATTCTCTCATGGGATGTTTATAAAAATATGTTTTAATATGACTAAGCATACTAATTTCTGTCATGCTTACTGTTGAACTCTTGCATTCTCATGTGGGAACAGAAAATATTAGTAATGTGTATTGCCACTAAATGCCATTTGCTTTTGTGAAAATGCACCAAATAAAGATAAATAATTGTAAAATTTGCCATAAGTTTTATGATTTTGCTGAGTGAGGAAAATATAATTTTGATGATATTTTTTCTAGACAAGAAAGGTCTTTTTAGTAAGGAAGCATATAAAATTGGCATAATTCATAAGTTAAAGTATGTAAGGATAAGGTATGAGATTAACTAATACAGTTATTTAAAAAAGGACCCATTTTCAGGTGCCACTAATCTTAAGTTATGAGGAAGGAGACCTAAGAAAAGTTTTGGGTCTGTGGAATATATTATTTTTCTCTAAGACTGTTCCAACTCGTGTATCCCTAAAAGTGTGTGGGGACAAGATCCCCACTGAAACTGAAGGAATTACTTACCTTCCTGTGGTGAGATTAACAAACAAAATAATTAAAAGATAAACCTGGCAAAATAGATACCTGAGGACTTATCTTTAAGCATTTGGGTGATTTTAATGGCTTAATAGTATTTCTCATATGACCAAAACTGAGCAGTAGAGGTAGGTTAAATCATCCTTATTAAAATGTTTCCTGCTTTCTTTTGTTAAATTTTTTTTTTTTTTTTTTTTTTTTTTTTTTTATTGTTTCAGAATGTAGCGTTGAGTAACTTTTGGCATGTATGTAAAGAGAAATAGGATATTCCAAACCTAAATCAAGTAAATATTGCCTTATAAGTTGGAATGTTTCTGTGATTTTTCATTAAGAATTTTGAGGGGCATAAGGTTTTCAAAATCCTTTTTAAAGTATTTTTCTGAGGAAGGACCCAGCTAATAATCACAAAGTTTGTTAGGTAATAATTATCCAGGCAGACCTGCAATATTTGATGAATAATGAACCATGAGAGCTCAGATATTCTCTGTGTCCTGGTTTTGTTAGAAAAAGGTTTATTGATTAGGTAATAAACTGTATATTAACACTAAGCAGAACTGGGCAAGATGCTTTTGCTTGCTTTTGTCTCTAATTTGAAGCAGAAATACTGGCATTTCTGAGTTGCGAGGAGCCTTAAGCAGTCTGTATAGCTTGTGCCTGCAGTTCAATGCAATTTGCTGTACAACGGTTGTAGCAGTTAGGGAGGGCAGTAGCCCATAGCAGCCCCAGGTTGAGCCTAGCTGAAAGCATGAGTGTTTGCCAAGTGAAAAAAATGGCTCAGAGTTTACTGGCAACCTCTGCACACAAGAGATGTCCGACTGAAAGGCACGGAACTCTGTTACTTTCTAGTTGCCCTGTAAAGCTTGATCCCATACAAGAAGCGATTTTCAAATGCTTCCTTGATGCCTGCACACCTCATGATATCTCATCTCATTTCATCTCATCTCATCGCGTCTCATCACATCACATCTCATCTGACCTCATCTTATGCTTTCAAATGAGAAACTTGCTTTCCATTCCTTGCAGCTGATAAAAAAAAAGTAATGAAAATGTTGAAAATAAAACTGCTGTAATGCTACTCACTGGCAAATATGTATGTCTGAGGAAGAATCACATGCTTCAGATCTCATAAATTAATATGTAGAGGGTTAAAGGCACATCTTGTGGATACCTCTGTTCCCAGGATATCACTCCCCTGCAAAAAGTGCCTTCAGCTTCATGGCAGTGCCATATCTGTGTCTCTAAGGGGAACTACAGACATAATCCCCCTCAGCTGCATCAAAAATAGTACCCAAGTATTTTTCTTGTCATAAGGCTTTCATTTATATATATATAGGAATAAATTTTTTTCATAATTTAATTCCCAAATTAATACTTCATTTTTGCTTTATGTTTATTGATATCACTTTTAACAAAAAAAGAACCTCAAATTATTCCCCATAATTCTCAAGAATATTCATGTAATATATTCCTTAATGAATAACATTAAGGAATATGTTCTAGAATACCTACAAGGACTTTGTGATGGAATGAGGCAGAGTCACAGGATCAGAGGCTTGCTTTAGGGTTCCATCACTCATGTAGGCTGAAATATAGAACCTGCATTTAAACCATCAACCAACATTTGAAACAAAACATGCAGAAAAGATTTCTCTTTCTGAAAGCTGGGAGAGCTTCAGAAACCTTTTCTTTTGCATTTCTCTTCATTGTTTTATTGCTTTTGGTTTCAGCTATAAGCAGAAATGGCTTGAGAAATATGTGTAGAAATACATATGTGTTTCTGTGTATATGCATACACAGACATGTATGTGTATGTGTATGTGTATGTATGTATTTGTCAATTAGCTATTGTGCATAAAAGGCCTCTGTAAGTAAAATGTCCCTGCTAGTGACTCAGAAATTGGAATGGTCTGAAGTTGTGACACCAGGCAGCACTTCAATAATTTTTGCCCTGAAACATGTTCTTACCAAGGTCATCAAAGGCACAGCAGACCACTTCTCTTACTTTCCAAGCCAAAAAAAGAAGAAGTCTGAGGTTCCAATAGGTTCCCTCCTACTGGCCATTAAAAATTGGAGACTGCTGATTTGAAGTATAACTACTGTGATGGCAATGAACAGAAAAGTATTATTTTTCCATCTGTACAAGATAATTCTATATCATAGCTGTCTTGTCTGAAGCTGTAGACGATGGATTTTGCTTATTTCAACTTTTTTTTTTTTTATATATATATATATTCTTTTCCCTAGAAAGTTGATCAGCTATGCAACCTGTCTATTTTTCTTAATTTGATGTGAAGCAGAGGTGCATATTTTTTAAGTTCTGAATAATATTGTTGTAGCTGTTGCTAATAATCTGTGCTTTTCTAGCACCTTTACTCTCTATCTGCTCTGGAACAAGAAATGTAAATTCCAGCTAATATAAACCACAGCAAATCAATTGTCACTGTGTCCTGCAAAGTCAATTATATTCTATCCATTTTCTATGTGTAGGGTATACCTTGCTGTTTCATATTTTGTTAGTAAAATTGTTTCATTAACATAGCATGTTCATAGCTTAGCATAGCTTAGCATCTTCAGTCATAGGCTTGCAAGACGGCTTATCGGGGGCCCAACTTAAATGCCTCTATGCAAATGCACGTAGCATGGGGAATACAAGGGGAGTTAGAGACATGTGCACACCTGCAGAGCTATGTGCTGATTGGCATCAC
>NW_008794260.1:1230432-1257075 GCF_000699145.1 Aptenodytes forsteri
AGATGTCCCTGCCCACAGCAGGGGGGTTGGACTAGATGACCTTTAGAGGTCCCTTCCAACCCAAACTATTCTATGATTCTATGATTCTATAATTTTGCTACTTAATATTTTAAAATAAAAAAAAACCCGCTAATATCTCCAGTGAACTCTCCAGATCTGTGAATTCCTATTCATTATAATAAAATAGCACTACAAAGTACAAAAAAGTTTTTACAATTATATGAAATGTTGTTAGAGAGGTACTTTGTAATTGTTAGTTGTTTTTAATAATAAAATGCTTTTGTTGACTTGCTATAAAGACATTTTGACCTGAAAAGTAATTTAGTGACAAAAATGTAATTTTGATTAAAATCAAGTTTTATCAGAAATTGCAAAGGGCAATTTCCTGATGGCACCAGGAACTTTTTGTTTTTGAAAAGGTGCAAGCATACTTTTTAACTGACTTTTTGTTGAACCTTTTCTACTCCTTCCAAATCCATTGTTCTCGGTGGAGAACAAGGAGATAATGGCAGAATGTTAATTATGGTACTTACCAGCCAGACGTCCAGCAAACACTTTGCAAGTATTTTGAGGACCCCATATTACAGACTAAAACTCCTTACACTAAATATTTTTTAATTCTAAGTGGCATACAATTGTCTGGTGCTGCATATTTTTGATAAACCAAAACCAAATAACAACTTATTTGCTCTGCGTTAGGTCCTGGGAAAGCACAGAAAGAAAAGGAATGTCAAGCCACTAACAAATGATATTTAAAGAAAAGTAGATTCCTACTGACATCATTAAGTCTGTAGAATTGTTTTTATATGGGTATATACTTATGTCCTATCAATTTTTCCCAAGAAATATATGAACAAAGAAAAACACCGTGTTAGAGCCTGTCTTGAGAAAATGACCAGCTATTTGAATATGCTGTTGCATTTTCAGTATAGCTGCTTGCTCTAAATTAGCAAATCCAAGTGTGTATATAATAATTTACTATGTTTAGTGTTATTTTCATTAGCTACTAGTTATCAGCTTCTAAGGGAAAGTTTATTCTAAAATCAGTAAGAAAATTTGTATATAGTGGGGGAAAGCAGAGAAAATTCTTTGTGATCTCAAAAAGTGTATTTATCTAGTTAATGAAAGTTTGATTTAACTCAATGGAAAATTATTTCACAGTCATAGGGTTTGGTAAGGAGCTATTTTCAATAATTAATTAAGTAGTTATTAGGTTGGTCAAAATACCTGACTCATTATCAGTCAAAAACACATTTCATCAGCTATTGTTTTATTTGTACTTCTAAAAAGAATTTCTGTTTTCAAACATATTCAAGAGTGTGAGTATATATAAATAGCGCAGGTATTCATGAACATATATTTTAAAATGGAATAAATATAAGGTGAATATAACTATTAATGGAAGCACAGTATCAGGAAATGAAGGACTGTTATTCTGCGTCTAGAATTAAGTTTTATTGATTGTCCAGGCCAAATTTCTGTGTAACCATGCCTCAGTTACCCCTTTTATAATATAGCTTTTATTTCTCAGGTATGTTATTGTGAAATTAAGTTATATCTGTTTTCATATTGAATGATATTGTGTAAATTGTGAGCCTAGTGTTGTATAAAAATATTGAAGGAGCTTTTAAAGGAAGCCACAATAATTTCCAGCTGTGTGTAACTGTAAGGCCATATGTTTGCTTCAATTTTTTAAATGCTAGAGTTATTTTGATTTTTTACAATGAATGTAAATAATGAACATAAAGCACTCCTCCACCTATACCTAGATACCTAGTAGTTAAATTTCATGACTGATAATGAAATTGGTTGTTGAGAGGCAGAAGAAACGTGGCATGAGTGTACGGTCTTTAATATTCTTGTAATAAGGCAGTCACAGATGTAATCTTATTGCTGATTACATTTTGAAGGGTTTTGTCCAAGAACACTAGAAACAGGAACTGGCTGGGAACTTCTTAAGTTTAAGAATGTTCTTAAGAACATTTCCTTAATCAGAATATCCATGAGTTGTGAAGACTAAAAGCCTTCCATTTAATGCCTTCTCAGGTGAAGGAGAGAATTTATGTTGGCAAGAAACACTAATTACAGCAGAGCCAAATGGCCAAGACGCTCTCTTGGGATGTTCACTCCCTATGTTGCCTCTGTTGCAACACATTTCATTGGAAAACATTAACCTTATCTCTGTGGGCTACTCTAATCTCTCTTGAAAACATCCATTGGTGATTTTTTATAAATGATAGTAACCCAGGCAAAACCTGCCTTTTTAAGCAGGTGGTTTACATTGGAAGTGGGGACATGAGGTAATTCTAGATTTCAGATGAAGATTCCAGTCACTGGGCTGCTGATTTTATCTGGGAGTCTCTCTCTTTCTTGCATGTTTCTGGGATTGCACATGGAAAACTAATGTAAATTTAAAAATGCAAAATCAAATACTAAATTCCCCACCAGCCCTAAGAGGAACTTGCTGTTCCACAGAAGTTTTGAAACCATTAAAGCACAAGGGAAACTAACATGATCAGCAGGAAACACTCAACTCCTTGAAATGTGTTCGTTTTGCAACTACACAGATTTCCAGCTGGAATGTCCCTGATAATAATTAATTTCCCCCTACAGCACTGTTTTCATTCCCTTGCTGGGAAGAGCACTACAAAGCCTGGCTCTGCTGTAGCGTCTGGGAACAAAGACAAGACACTCCCACTTCTCGCTGCCTCTTTCTCAAAACTAAACTCAGGTGGAAATTTCACTCCCTGTGTATTGCTTAGATTAATGAGATGATATCAGGTCCAGGGCTAAATACACTGTAGTGTTCATAAAATGTTCGATTTACTGGAACTCTTTTCTCCTGGTGATTAATACGAGTGTAATGGGCTGCCATTCCCAATTGTTTTGTCACATCTTTGCTACACAACCAGAGCCTACGTTGGAACTGAGACTCACTTTAATTATTGAATTAACACAATTTCATGGTTGATATGCTTCTTTCTCACCTCTGGGCTTTATATTTACTAGTTTGCTGTGATCTTTTTTCCTATTGGTGCAAGGAGAAATTAATGTATTTGCTTGTTGGTCATGCATTACTATCCATAACAATCCCAAATTAAATTTTACCTGCAGAAACAGTCTTGCATCAAAACTTTTCCCTACAGCTCCTTATACATTTAAAAATAAGGAAGACATCTTTCTTTTCACAGTTACAGGCATACATTTCCATTGCAGGATACTCATATCCAAACTATCTATTTCAGTTTTATGTTCATTTCTTGAAACCTGTGGCCCAGATTACTGAGGCACAGTAACTGAACCTGGGCCCTGGCCTGTCCCTGAACATCACTGTGCTAGAGCTTGTTCAACAAAATAGCAGCCAAAGTTTAGATTCTAGAGCATTAAAGTGTTCAGAATGTTTAGATGTCCAGAATATTTAAGCCTTCATCTAATGCAGATTCTTTATCCTTAGGCCCACATTCAGATATATCTGTGCAGCATTAAAAAAAGGACATTGTCACCTGTGGTGGCAGAGTTCCCCGTCATCTGCAGTAACAGAATTTTGGGGGGGGTGTTCTTTTCTTTTGAAATGATGCCCACTGTTTTCTAAGCACTCACAGTGGGGCAGGCTGAGACTTAGCAGAGAGAAACTTGTGCTGGATATGTGACAGCTCATCACAATCATCTCTTCCTTGCACCCTGTCATCTTTAAGCCATCTGAAGTAATCTCCTATCATGGTGATGAGCTTGGCTAAGAAGGAAGTACATTGCAGAAAAGATAAAGTCATACTTATGGAAAACTCAAAATGTGTGATTATAAAAGCATACAAATTAGCCATAAAAAATAAAGTATTGAATCAAAAACTGCCTCACTAGCGTTTCTGCCTTTGTTCTCACCTACTTTCTTTTTCCCTATTGCATCGCAATTGTTGTTCTCTCATTTCATCCTCATCATTTTTTTCTCCCCAAGGAGAGGAGGAGTGATGACTACTGCTTCGTCAGCTCACCTGGAAAAACATGTAAATAGCATAGCAATTAACCTACAGAGAAATGAAGAATTATTCAATAACATAACGGTATGGGGGAAGCGGGATATGCTCCTTTCGGTAAGTGGTTCACTTAATATGTAAGCATTTTTTAGAAAGACCATGGTCACCAACAAGCCCTTTAGCTATCCGTGGTAGGCCATTTAGGGTAGCAGGGATAGTGAAGGGGTGGCCTCCCTCCACTACCCTCTCTTCCATTTTGCAGATCAATTTTTTTTTTTTTTCCCACCCAAAACTTTTCAGTACGGTATGATCTTATTTTGTTAGTAATTTCAGTGAAACCACAAATACCTTTTTAGCAAGAAAACTATTTAGTCTGTGAATAATTTCATGTTCATCTGACACCTGAAGGAAATAAAAGGAAAGGGAGATTTATTATGGTAGTCTCTTACTTAAAGAGTTAGTTCCCCCACAATCCTTTATTCTCCAAAATACCAAATTCAGATTGTGTTGTGACTTTGAGAGCTTTATGCTCATTTACTTACTACTGGAATTATTTTGCAGATGGAAATGTTCAGGGCTACATGGCCTCCTCTACAGCATTTACTCAGGGGAATATTTAATTTTTCACAGAAGTTACCCTTTGGAGTTATATGTCATTGAACTTCCTCCAGGAAGAGGGATTGCACACTTGAGTAACAGTTGCCAAGTTTGGTTCTGTGTTTGTCTTGTACTTGTTGAACTTAATACGAAGGAGACACACTACACTGTGTCAGTACAACTGAACTTTAAGCAGCCTTGTTGAAGCAGGAAATCCACATTTTGTATATTCTTTCTTTCAGAGTACATATTGAAAGTACACTTTTATAAATGGATATTATACAATAGGAGGTGCTTTCAGAGCTGACAAAGACCTTGGGAAAGTTAATGTTTTGCTATTATTAACTAATCAAGAAACTGTACTCCCTGCTCATTTTTCTATATGATGAGCCATAATTCTTTTGTTGTTGGGTAACCTTTAATTTTTATGCAGCATTAACTGATCATGAATTAAAAGGAATTTCAATGGAAGATCAGACAGAATCTACATGCATAGTATTTTAAGATTTTTAATTGCAATTATTTATTAAACTTTCCAGACTTTTTTTATATCACATCAAACCAATCATATTCTAGACACTTAGAATAATGACAAGAATATTCTATACTAGAAATGATAAAAGGCTACAATGTTATACAGTACTTGTATGTCCACCTAATAATTGTTGCGTTTCCAACACATGGATTTTTTCTGGTAAGTATCAAAAGAACACCCATGCAACTAAGAAATTTAAACAAGAAAACTCAAATCCAGCTGGAAGAGGGTTGCAGTAAGAATGAGTAAAGAGAAAACAGTTTTGGGACAAAACTATCACATCTATTGCCTCTATTTCAACTAAGAAAACAAGAGTCTCTCTCCTGTGCCAGTTCAAATTTTTTAGTTGAGCAATTTTGTGAAACTATCTCAAATAGACCAAGTTTTTTCTCAACTGTCATCTATTACACTTTGTCCTTTTTTAGCCAAGCCTGGTAAAACATCCTATCAAATCATCATTATAAAGTCCTGTGTGTTTAATAGGAAGTAGTCTGCACACTGGGCTGCATGAGGAAGAGCCAGCAGGCTAAGGGAAGAGCTAATTAACCTCTGCTTGGCATGCCTGCAATATTCTGTCCAGTTCTGGGACAGAACAAATATCAACAAACTGGACAGAGTCTGGTGAAGGGACACTTATCGACGGTTAGGGTGCCAGAGCACACAACATAAAAGAGAGGCTGAAGGAACGGGGTTTGCTTAGCCTGGAGTACAGAAGCAAAAGGAGAGGTCAAATTGCAGTCTTCCACTACCTAAAGGAGGATTATAGAGAAGAAGAAGCCAGACTCTTTTCAGAGGTCCACAGAGAAAAGACAAGAGGCAAGAGTCACAAACTGTAGCAAGTGAAACTCTGATTACATATAGCTGCTGCCCAGAGGCCCCCTTCTGGAGATGAATCTCCGAAGAAAGGAATGCATTCTCTTTCTCAATTGTGCCTTTGCAACTCTTCATTTTTATCCAACAGGAAAATGGCTATTAGACTCACATTCCTCTATAGCAAACCTGGGCACAGATGACTGCTATTGCCTCCTCACTTTTTGTGGAGAGTTAGGTAGCGTCACTTTTCCCTTTTAATATAAACAAAATCCTAAATTTCTCATCTTAAGGTGACTCAATACTCTATTTATTATATATTGCTCATTTACAAACAACTCATCTCAAACTTACAGTTCCTGTTACTTTTAGCTTTCCATAGTAACTACAGATGACGCAGTAAAACTTCAGAGGTAAGGAACAGGATAGAGTGCTTTGACCAAGCACACCTTCTACTCTCACCCCCACCACATACAGACTCACATATCCTTTGTCAGATTCCGGTGGCACATTTTCACATCTCAGAACTGCATGACAGGGAATTACAGGGCAGGGGAACTGCGAGAAAGCTGACATGAATGACTTCTTCCATGCTTTGACCACCATGAATATACCACAGTGACTTCCTGTTCACTGGTTCAAGTAACCCCATTCTTTCACAATAATTTTCACAGGTATTTTGCCTTATTTCTGCAAAAAGTTTAACTGGAATAAGTTGTTAGTACAGTATATGTTCATAAGCTATTCAGATATTAATGTGCAATTGCAGTTATGTAAAATTAAACCCTTTAAAATAGATTAAATAATAACAACCCTCAATAGGTAGGTAGGCTGGCAAATCTATATCACTATACAAGAAGTATTTCTATTTTCATCAACATTTTCTCATTCATTCAAAATAATTATGAACAACCTCTTGCTGTATTTTTTTGATTTTCCTTTCTTTTCCTTTTTTTTTTTTTTTTAAATTTAGTGTTTCTGGACCAGAATCTTGAGTTTCTGCCAGGTGAGTAGTTGAGCTTTTTTTTTTTTTTTTAAGATTTTCTGCTTAAAAAACAAGATGTGTTTGTATCATTATTGTCTAAAAAACCAAGAGCTGGAATGTTAAAGAGGATCCAGGAACTGATTGAGTTTGGTCATTTGTGAAATACCAACACATCTGAATCCAAATGAATGATCCCCATACCTCAGCTCTCTTGCTCTCTAGTCTCACTAGATAAGCGTCTTTGGACCTTAAATCTTGCAGACAAATGCAGTCTTGTATTCAAGCATATAGACAAAACTTTAGTTCAAATATCCTGTTGACTAAGCTTAGTCAAGATCCGGAAACTGTTTCTCTGCCTAAATCCCCTGATTCATTTGTCATGCTCTGAGCATGACCACAGGAGCAGGTTATTCACAGAATAAATTCCATGCCCCTTTTAACTTTTTCACAGCAGCACAGCACACTGACCCAACCAGTAGGTGACCTAGCTTCAACTCCTTTTCAGTGTCGAAGAATTTTGACCCGGCGTTCCCTCCCTTCAGCAAAATCCCACTAACTCCTGGGAAAAAAAGTGATTCTCTACCTTTGAATTGACGTTGTGTCCGTCTACAGAAAATATATGAAGTCTAATTCCAGCCTAGTTGTAAGGACCCTTCAATAGAAAAATTGAGGATCTAATGACATTTTCTCCTCTGTGGACTGTTTCTATATTTCATCCAGTCGTACTTTCACTTCAGGTGCTCACGTGAACCAGTCACTTTGGATTCTCTTCTGAAGTTATAAGAAAGCCTGCACACCTGACACAAACTTCAAGCTTCCCATCTAGTGACCTTAGAACCTAAAACTTATTCCAGCCTGTGCTTTTTAAAGAGACCAGCTCTGTCGCTGGTTCTAGCTTCTATCCTTGAACCAGGAGGCCAGGTGACAGGTGGTAATGCAGGCTGAGATTTCTCTGAACTACCTCTTCCTTTGCCTTTACCACATTTGAAATTGCACTTCAATGCCCTTCATGCACATGTTCCCTGTATTTTGGGGTGTAACCTCATGCTGAATGCAGTAGCCAAAGATCAGTACCTTTTCAAGGTTTTCTGAAATTCATATGTTCTGCTATTATAGATATCAAATAGATTTCTTTGAAAAGAGAATACCTACACAAAAAGTAATTTTTTCTGTTTGTAATATTCTACATTGCACTAGATATTGTTGAAGATAGTGGTGTCTGAATAGGATTGTTCTCCCTCATTACCCCACATCTCAGCTTGGTAGTGTGATGAATTCACAATCCTGTATTTATGACTTCACAGTCCTAACCATGGAAACAACCTATAGTAGCGCAAATTCAGTGCTGTGGCTTTACTTAAGATCAAACTGGTAAAGCAGACAAGGGCTGAAGAGAAAGGTTGCTATTTCAGCAGAAATAATTTGAAAAAGAGAAATGAATACATGAAATGATAATAAAAAGCCATTCTAAATACTGGGAAATTATTTAAGTTTTTCTTTTTCTTTAACCCATAAACAATCATATACTTCATTTGAATTACTTTGGGTAGTACTAAACCAGGGCTTATTTTAACAGCATTTCAAGGCATTGGCTGTGATACCTTTCCATTTAAATAGGAAGAAGAAGGAAAAAAAAAAAGTGTGCTGTGGAGTGGAGGGAAAGCAAATCCTTGTGTGAAGCTCTGTCACTTGGTCAAATTCTTGGCTCTGTGTGCAGTTCACTAGCTTTAGAGCATATAGTGATACCACTACCTCTGGTCCATCTGCCCTGGAGGGAATAAGAAATCAAGCTACAAAGATGAGGAGAAAAGTGAGGCAGTTGGCTAGCCAGAGGTATAATTTCATTTCTTGCAACTATTGGCAGAGAGTACATGGGATGTCCACCAGAAAGACTGGCTGAAGTTATCTCCTGTTTCTCACTCCTGATGGTGAAAGAGAGGCCGAGCTCCTCTGGAGCTCCTCTGGAGCTGTAACTATAACTTTCCATCTGGAAAAAAAACCCTCTGATGGGAACGGGAGGATTTCCACTGCTCTGAGCAAAGCTTGAACTAAGACTCAATGACTGTAGGAGTCACTACATGCTGTGCTGCTGAATTTGCCAACACTCGCATTACATCTTGTTTGACCTCTACTCAAATTTCCTTATACACTGTCTGAAGAAGTTACCCTCAGATCTGGTCCAAACTTAGCAGCTGCACTGGCTGGCTCCCAGTGTTGTGATCCAGTGGGCTGCAGTTGTCTGTACATGACTGCAGCCAGACTGCAGTAGCCTGTAAAGGCATTAGACACAGCAGGAACAGTTTCCTCTGCTTCTCTTCCTGCCAGAAGACTTGGATGTGGCAACAAGCTGGGATGGGAATGCTGCTTAGAGCTCCTTCCTGTTGTCCCTTTCCCTCCCTGCACCTGTATCCTGTAGAAAAGATGTCCCTTCTTTCCCAAGAGCATCCATAGGCATTGGGACAGGCAGTCACTGAGAAATATGACAGCAGTTTGATGTTGCCAAGCCATGCATGGGCAGGGCATGTCTCCCCCTTTACATGTTCTCAGGGCCAAGAGTTCACTTTGTCTTTGAGGAGATCCTGAGCAGGAGGAGGTAATTGTTAAGGAAGAGGCAACTTGGGATGGATGGAAGAATCTTAAGACGCACATCTTCATAAACTGTGCACTGAACCACATTAGTATAGACATTTTCAGAAAATATTCTTAATGTATAAAGTATTTTTTTCTCACATTCCTTCAGCCATGCTCAAAATTATGAACTTTGGAGTTTTGCAATATTTGGACACCTATGGGAAGAGCTTGTATTTGATCAAGATTTATTTTAAAGCTAATTATGACTTTTAAATGTTTGTGATGTTTTGGGGAAGACTTGGTCAGAAAGCTTGTCACACCTACAGTTACACATACCCCTATGATCATCAAGTGCTATCAGCATATTTCAAACTAAAATAGAACGGGGTTCACATAACACCGAACAGTCCCTGTTTAAGTCATTATTAGGAGGTTACCTAACCCCTCACAACTCTGTTGATTCCGCCCTGATGACATCCTTGATTACTGTCATGCTGCAAAGGCTGCCTGTAGCCTACATGCTTTTGATTATAGTGATATTATGAACATCATATGAATTAGCACCAAGTAGGGAGTAAGAGATTATTGCTGCCAGAAATTGATCTCAGGCACTGAAGGAAAATAAAACATTATTTTCCCCTTTAAGCAGCACTTCTTCCTTTTGCCTTCATATGCTTTCTGTACTGTGCTTATTCATTGTGTAAATGCAAGTGTAAGAAGTGCTACATAAAGTGTATTACACTTGCTAAACCTTAAGCCACGTTGATACATCCTTGAAGCACTGCAGCATAGACTGAAACATACTTCTCCAACAACTCTCATTATTCATGGATCATTGACATGATAGACCCTAATGGCTCCCTCAAAGCCATTACACTGTGCTATATAAATGTGAGCCCTTAATCCATGGATCATTGGCATGATAGAATGCAACATTCTTTCAAAACCCTTGCAGTCTATCAAGTGAATGCATACTATTAGAGATCTTTAATTTGTGGATTATTGCAACAATTGATCATTACACTTCCTTTGGGGCTGCTATGGTCTATCCCGTTAACGTATATTCGGTGAGCGCTAATTGGTAGATTATTGATACAAGTATTTTCACCTGTTTTGTCAAAAGAACTTGCACAGTTGAGGGATCTCTCTCTTATAGGCTCTTCTAGACTCTAATTCTTTAGTTCAATGACTTGCATTCTCATTTCTTTCTTTTGCTGCATTATCAATTGCTTATGCAAACAAACAAGTCCATGTGTTCAAATGGTGCTTTATATTTATCCTAGTAAAATGGGATTTCAGCTTTCACTTCTATTATTTGTGAGATCAGGCACAAAATGACTCAGGCAATGATATGTGTTCCAGCTTGAAAGTGTGGCCCTGAGACTCCTGTACTCTATGAACACAGATACTATTATATTTTGAGTGGCAGAGATGGTAAAAACATTCATGAAAAAAATATATTGCATTTCTTTTATGCATACCAGTAATGAATGCTTTTAAATGGACTTTCTCACACAATTCCTCTATTAAAATTCCTAAACTTACCAACCCAGACCCTATGGATTTGTAGTCTTGAGATTAACCTTTTAATGTTTAACTATTAGAAAAGTTCTTATTGTAGCCCAGTGGCATTCAGCTGTTTCTGGCCTGTAAGTAATAAAATGGCTACATCTCACCTCATAAACCCCCATAGCTTGCATTCTTGCTGAATAGGCAGTGGTAGTACTGTAGTGATAGGTGGTTGGGGTGGGAAACTGACGGACTGAAGAGTGGCTCAGAACGCCACATCTCCCAGGCTGCTAGGTAGAAAAAGGACTGAATCCAAGGCTCTTATGTTGCTCAGATTTCCAGCTGGGACACAGCTGCAGTGAGCTGACTGCTTACCTCCCCATGAAAACTTGCCTTTCAGTTTCAGCAGATCAACATTTCTCAACAAAAGAAAAAGTCTGCTTTGCTAGAAAATTCTTAATCATGTTTTTCCTCTCGCTCAGTTCCCTCCGACCATGGTTTGGATAGACCCTTGGATGGGTCCAATTCATGTCAATAAGGCATACGTCTAGTACTGATGCAGTGACTGCAGAATCTCAGTTTTCATTAAAGATTTTCTTTTTTAGCCTTAGTGGTTGCTAAGAAAAACTTGGAATGTGAGCTGAATGCAGCAGCTTTACTTACAGCTGCTTGGAGACACGAAGGAAGAGCAGCAGATGGTG
Source organism: Aptenodytes forsteri (assembly GCF_000699145.1). Lineage (NCBI taxonomy): Eukaryota > Metazoa > Chordata > Aves > Sphenisciformes > Spheniscidae > Aptenodytes > Aptenodytes forsteri. The sequence goes on from NW_008794260.1 coordinate 1,242,112, forward strand.
AAGCAACAGCGGTTGCTAGAGCACAAAGCCAGCAACAAAGCCACTTGCTCCCACACCTGCAGAAACAGGCATGGTTTTCATTTTCTGAGGGGTGGTGGGGGTGTGAAAGGCTGGTTAAGAGGAGAAATCTGCCTGGGGAATGGCCATGGGAAGTGAGCAGAGATGGCTGTGGCAACAACAGCAGGGAATAGGATCAGGAGGAAAGTTTACTCACCCTTCCCTGCCTCATCACCTGTCTGAGAGACTCAGACATTTGCTGCTATCAGCCAGGGTATGCGGTTTCCTATCTGAGAAGTTCTTATCTAGTCTAAAACTGCTGTTCTTGTTTTTTTAAGAGATGATAACTTCCATTGTAGCTAAGACTTCTGATTTTGTAAAGCCTGCATCCTTTCACAATGAAGGATTGCCATATAAACTCTGTTGCAGCATAGTGCAAGATATGTGAATTCCCTTAGTCCTTTTTTTAGCCTTCTAGGAACAAAAAGATAGCAAAATCAATTTAAACCAGATAGGTCCAATAAATAAAGAGGGAGGGGGGGAAGCATCTCAGCTGAGAGCATATGTGGTTTTTCAGCTAAGAGCATGTATTTTCAGAAACCAGGACACTGTGACAGCTGCTCAGTGGGACAGCAGTAGGTAGTTTAGGCTCCAGATCTGACTTAACGTTAAAATGATCACAATCTGATGGAGATAACCTCAGCAAGTTATTTTATTTGCCTTCCCTCTGTGCCTTTAGAAGAGAAAATCTTGGTTTTCCATTGATTTTAGGGAATGTAAACAAATTATTTTAACTAATATGCTACTATTTGCCTCGCAGCAGTGCTCAGCGTAACTCCACAAAATTACTTTCCAGGGTGCAGTTCCTCATTAGAATTGCTCTGAAGGCAAATCTGTAGCGAGAGGTTCCCACCACAGCCTTTTGCCTCACCGCAGGTTGCTGCCCTCTCAGATGTAGTCGTTCAACTGTTTGTGTATCTGTGCTCTAAAGCAGACCGGTGAAATGACCTTCGGTGTGCACAGTAGTTGTTTTTCAAACCCTGCTGTTTCCACTGGTCCCATTTGTAGAACAGACCATGTGATGTTGTATGGGAAGGTAATGCGTAGCGGGAGGTGAGCTTGCTTGTGCAAGGGTGGGACAAGGACCTCTAAAATGGTTTTGCTGAGAGACAGCTCATAATGTTGGATATTATATGGAGGTTATACTCATATTAGTGGTATTAGAATGAAGCATTTCAGCTGTATTGTTGGGTATATTCTTGCAGACGTATTTTGTGGTACATGTGTCTGAACAACAAGGATGATGAAAAATGCTCTACTGGCTTTTTCAGAAATAGAAACAAATAAGGAAATAATAAAAAAAATACTGTATTTGTTTTCTTTCTTCCAATAGCTTTTAGGAGAGTTCTGTGAATGAAAAATGTAATAAAAATCCATATTTTAAAAAATCCTGGAATATCCCTTTAAATTATAGCTGTGCTGCTGGCTGTTGCTACATTAACTGCTTTCATGAAGTTGCTTAATGATATCTTGTTAGTGATGGAAGATAATGAGATGATAAGGGCAAAATTCATTGACCTTTCAAAGCTTTTTATTCACTAAATGACACTGTTAGATAAGCTAATTAAATTTTGCTTTTTCTGCTGGAATGATGGCTCGGTTCTGATCTTATTTGATTAAGAGGAAAAATCAGTGGTTGTTTTAGGCTATCATTCTGATTTATTACTATTACTATTGAAAGGTGCCTTAGGGCTCAAGAACTGATTTACTTCTTTTTATTTATCCCTAAATTATCTCTGAGATATTTGTGATAAGACCTAAATTCACTTACATGGTATTTGACAATACCATTTTGTACAACAGTTCTGTAATATCTCTGCCTTAATATGCTTGCTTCCAAAATCACTATAATAAAAGCATTTGGAAAGATAAACTTGAGATAATGATAAAAGACTAATTACATCTCAGTTTCCCAGGAGACTTGTCAAGGGGAAAAAGATACTCAGCTAACAATAAGGCTGTAATAAATTATCAGAGAATAACATAATTAGTCAGAATATTTTACTCATGGCGTTCATATACAAATGCTCCAAGATAAAAGTGTGCAGGCCCCCAGTTCTGCAAAACTCTTAATCATGCATTTACTTCTAAGCATTTGTTCAGTTTAAATTTTATGTCCTTTAGCCTGTCATTGGGAATCCAATTGGGTTTGATGAGACTTCTCACGCTTTTTAACTCAGCGTATGTTTCTGAATCAGACTCATAGTTCACAAGAAGAAAAGTAAATTATATATACTGCTAAAGCTACTGAAGAAAATGGTGAAAAGCATGAAGTCTGCTACCAGGTGCATGTGTAATATAAAACCTTCCTGATTTGATGATGGCTTACTATTGCTAGCTACTTTATGATAAATATTAGTTAGTCGACTTACATATCACTATTTTTAGTCAGGTTATTTTATGAAGTACAATATCTCAGACTGTATAAAATATTTTACAAAACAAAGTATATTACATCCATTCATCTAACTTCATGTCTCAAACTCTTAATCTCACTAAAAACTGATACCAGGACTCACAGTCTATTTTTCTTAAAATTATGTTGACAGCTATTATTAATATATCTTGTCTTAATTTGTATCAGTTAAGTTTAAACAGATATTTTTTTCCCACTACTTGAACTGGGATGCTGCCAGAAGGACTGAGCTCTAGTTGGTCAGGCAATTCCAAAGACATTGGTGCTGCATTAGTATTCTTCTACTCCTCTGGAACTTCCTGGGCTTATTATTAAAAATGACGCCCCATAAACCAGCAGGGTTTCTGGAAGCCCCCATGAAACCCAGTTTAGGTGAGAAGTTCCAGCATTTCCAGACTTTCTGCTGCAAAATTAGGACTCAGAGCCTGGAAGTGTTGCAATGGGTTTTGGGCTCCATAGCTCCAGCCAGGCCACGGGCACTGCAATTCTGTTTGTCTGACTCTGAGGCAGACTCTGCAGGAGTCGACCTTGTTAACTCCACCCAGAGCTGGGGACAATGTGACGTCGGCTATGGGGCTGGGCAGTCTATAATGATCAATACAGGACCCTGCATGTACTGTTCAGATGAGATCTCTGCAAATAAAGTTTACCTGCAAAGTTGCAAAAGAGCAGAAAGCTACCAAAATCCACAGAAGCCACAAAAAACTACTAGAGGGATATAAACAGTGAGAGGCTAACGGATACACATAAGACACAGTAGCATTTTGCAGTAGATCAGCAGACTTCTGTAGCAAAGGTAGGAGAGACTGATTTATATGCAAGATCAGAGAAGACAAGCTGATGCAGAAAGACTGTGTGTTGTGGAGGAAAGCAAAGTGGAGGCTCGTCATTCTTTCCAGGAGGCAGGACTCCCCAGCCCCACAGTGCTTCAAATTGGTTAGAGAAGAGAGACAGAGGAGCGCAAGCAGATTTTATTGTTTTGATCTTGCTTATGTACTTCATGCTCTTGTAAACAAAAAGAGTCTTACACTGAGAAGCTTCAAGTAAATGTACCCTAATATGTGCAGGTCTGCTTATATTGTTCATGTATTTCCTGAAAAATTAACCTATAAACTCAAAGTTGTCTACCACCGATGGTAACCCGGGAAAGGTGCATTTAAGCTACCAGAGAAATCTGATTTGTTTATCCTATTTGCCAAATTCTAAATAACTAGAAGACAGGTTTCCACACTTAAAAAGAGAAAATAATTGAAGGGTAAGAAAAACGATGCCTACTAGCAAGTAGGTTTGCACAAGTAAGAATAGACTCAGAATTGAAATAATTGGTGCTGAGGACCTGATCTTCTTGTGATACATATTTAAGAAGTTTTGTTTCTTTGGACTAGCTCTAGTGTGCCCACAGACTGACCAGACAGAGGCTCTTAAGTGAACTCCTGGAGTACCACTTCTAGTTTAGTTTCAAAATACAGTTCATGTACTGCACTAATATTGTCCCACAGTACAAACTGAAGCAAAAGAAGTGAGGATGACTGGGAAATTTTCTTCAAAAGCGTGATTCATATCCAAAAAGCAACATACCTAAAACATCTAGAATCCTAAAGCGAGGAATGCTAAAGTGCTTTTCAGGTTCAGGGCTTGAAATATGTGGTGAATTTAGCAACGGACCCCCTTGACCAGTGATGGTTACCAAGAGGAGAAGCTCAGCCAGATTCCTTAACAAATCTTGTCTAAAATAAAACCTTCTATTTTATCATTTGACTTGGAAACAATGTCAGTGATTTCGGATGATTTTGATTCTGCCTCTACAAGCTGCACTTAAGTGTGGGGATTGCTACAGATGCACCTTTCAGATCAAGCAAGGGATGTTTTAAGAATTTAATGGTCTAGAGGATTTTTCTGTTTTGCTTTTGAAAACACAAACATGTAAGTATGGTCCTTCTAAAAGTTCTTTTGGAACCTATAGGGGAATAAATCATGTTTTACAATCAGTGTTTAAATAAATAACGAGGCTGTGATTTCTTGGCATCTGTGATAGATTATAGAGTGTAGAACATTGTTACGAAGCTACTTTGATGGGTAAAGAAGATTGTTTGGAAGTCAGGCAGGGCAAAAGTCTACCATTGTTCCTGTGAATTTAATTGATCTATGCTTACTATTTTCTGTTTCCTTATTGTAAGAAAACACAGTTATGTCTATATTATTGAGCTAGGGCCAGTTAACATTCGCAGGCTCTGGAAATTTAGTGTCTATATAGTTAAGTTTTTTGAATGACCCTTGGCATTGTTGTGGCTTGTGCCAGTCAGTATTCTCCAAAACAAAGGTTTGGAGTTATCACAGGACAGAGGCCTAATGTGCCATTAGGCACATTCCCAGTGTGGACACCCTGTTTTGGAGAGCAAGTAGTTTAATTGCATGGATGCAGCTGTTCTGCTCCAGTTGGTCTCATTGTGAGACCGGAGTCCTGGGTATACTCAATTTACTAGTTTAGGCATAGCCATATGGACAGAGGTTTGGAGAACATTGCAGCTTAAATCTAGTTTATTTTCTACATAACATACAGGACCTTGAAGCAGATTCTGTGTATCACTCTTCTAAGATGCCATTGTCCTTATTATAGTGTAGCATAGCACAGCGTTATGCAGTACGGTATCCAAAACAGATCAGGGGGCAGCTAGAGCTGTCTGTTCCTCTTTCACATGTCCAAGAATGCGAACGCTGCGCCATGCGGTGCTAAATGGCATGGCTACTGAAATACAATACTGAGCTGCTCAGACAAAAAATGTTACAAGCCTACAGGGTAAGAGGAAATATTACTTTACAGTTCAACCATTTACAAACTGGATCACTTAAACACAGAACACTAGTTTTGAAGAATTTGAACAAATTAATGTATAATGCTGCAAATTCTCTATGCCCAGAATTCCTATTGGCTTCCCAGAGAGACCAGTATGTGGCAGATTTATAGAAATAGTTCGTAGGCAGTTTGAGCGTTCAATAAGCAAAACTGTGTAAGGCACATTTTTTTATATAAAGTCATGTCTGCTTTATTCTCCAAACTTCTCTTTTCCTGTTTCCAATTTCATTTCCCAGTCATGCAGAACAATGTGGTGTAACCCAAAAAGGAGACTGAGTAAAATGAAAAAGGGCAGCATACACTGTAGCATGCAAAATGCAGCCTGACAGTGGTGCTGAATGCTAATGAGTAATTATTTGGTCTCACCCCAATCAGTCTCGATCAGATAATTAATTCAGGGGCTGACCATATGACCTGGATTTCTGAAGGCAATTGCCGCATAATATTTTTTTTCAATGTGTGAACAGGTGGTTCACAAAATGCATTCATTTTTAGCAAAATAAATTCCCTTCATCTCAGTTTTTCAAAAGCTTAACAGCATAATGTGCTCTTACAAAAATCTATAAATGTAGGTTAATAATATTTTGGACCCAAACAGCCTTTCTTCACGATCACTGCCCATGCAGAGGTCTGTTTTATTAGTTTTTAAGCATAGTAGAATTACCAAATAGTTGCTTAGAACCTCCAGGTTATCTTAAATTCCCACCACTAAGCATCTATTTATTAACTAAAATGCTATTCAAAGAAACATTTAGATTTGCAACTTCACCTTGGCTAAATCTCAAAATGTAGATTCTTCCTATAAACAGAAAAGTAAATGAGTAATGGACTGTGTATTACTTTAGGTATTACATTTTGTGCTCTTTTATTTTTTTCTTGCTTTGAAACTTTGTTTAAATTCCTGTGAGACAATGATGGATAAGGGATACTGGGGAGAGAAGAGAGACTGTTTCCTTTGAATATGTACCTAAATATTTTCACTTCATGAATATAGGCAAATGTGGAATAAAGGCAACTGTAGTCTCTGAGGAAATCACATCCCTTCTCTGAGGAAATCACACAGATATGCCACGTGAAGACCTGAATTACTGAGTGCTGTCTTGAAGAAAGAAAGATGGTTTGTGGTGTTACTTGCAAAACTTGGTATTTAAAGTCTAACATCCTGGATTCTAGTTCAAGTTATCAAGAAGGTCAAGATATCATTTCCTCCTGCTTCTCACATAGCTACAGATTCAGGAGGTAAGTCAAGTCAGAAAAACAGATTTCATTGAGCACCCCTGATATGAATAAATATATATTTATATGGAGTATTTGGACAAAGTGGACCTGGAATCGAGATTATGAATCTTGTTCCTGTGGTGCCTTGGATTTGGGGGGGGGGGGCTCTACTCAGTCAGGAAATAAATTTGGGAAGTGGGGGAAGAAGAAAGATTTGATACAGGATCTTTAGCACAATCACAGAAAACTCTTAGCATCAGAAGATTCATAGCAGTTTTAGTTAGACCAGTGATGGCCACATTTTGCGTGAAACAGAACTTATCTTTAGAGGGAGGACTCACTATAAATCAGTAAGACAGGTTCGGGAGTGTGTTAGTTAGAAGAAGAAGGAAATGGGAAATTATGATGCTCCAGGTTGGAGCATGACCACTCCTGGTGGATTCCTGAGCATGAGTACTCAGGAATCTATTGCATTAAAATCAAAGGAAAATTGCAAAGGAAATGAAAAAAGATATTAACATTGGAAAAGTTAGTTAACACGGGTGAGCTGTCATCAGCATGACAGACTCTCCAGTTGAAGAGCAGTATCCCATGTGCAGGAAAACTTGAAAAAATGGAAGACATCTCCGGACTCTGGGGTAATAACAATGGAAGGTAACTGGCAAGTCTTTGAATCACATGGGACACATTTGAACTTCCTTCCTATCCTGATGTAGACTTCTATAGATAGTGTTTCATTTTCTGGCAGGAAAGAATTAAGATCCAGAGGAATCATGGGACAATATAGTACTCCTTTTGGGGGCTCAAGGGATCTTTTCTTTTGGTTTATGCCATCTGGTATTTATTATGGGGCTTTGAAAACTGGTTTATATGTAACATATAAATTTCTCTAATGCATCAATTCAAAAGTCCATTCGAGCCAACATCCTGTCTCAAATACTTTCCACTTTCTTGTGCTGAAGGAAAAAATGTAAGAACAGGTGTAGAGTGATTCTTTTCCCCTTAAAACCTCCCAGTTTCCTGAAACTTGCTGAGACAGATTGCATTTCATTCATTGTCTTTAACAGCTACTGATGGGCCTAATGTCCATAACTTTTCCTAATCCTCTCTTTAAATCTACTTACATTTTTTTAGCTGCCATTAACATAGATTATCTTTCTTTCTGAGGCAGCAGGTTATTGATGTATGAAGCAAAACTGCATACCTCTATAAACTGTGGGACCTGGAAAAGATGGTATCTGTGCTTGAGTTTCATGTCTCAGTTGTGTAGGCAGGGAGATAGCCAGAATACTCTAGTAGGTCTAGGTAATGGTAAGCATAGGATGTGCTGTGGATTGCACCAAATCTGCATGTTAAAGGCAGCCTTTGTGTTACCATTTATATTGCACAGCTGAAGGAGGAAGTTGTTCTCTTTTAACTGACAATTTGTCAACGGTGGTTTTGGATGTTTACTTTTTTAATAAGGATTTTATTTGTTTAGGTGTTGTGACCAACAGACCAACATCTACCCCATATTTATATGCTGACATTTATTTAAAAAAGAAAAGGTGATGTTTTGAGACATCCCAATCTCAGAAGGAGGTTCTACATTTTTTGGGTGAATCGGGTATTTGATCATTTTAGATAAGAGGTACTTATGTGCTGTTAACCTGTGGAGTTTGTTAACACTTGTTGAGCCAAGGAAACTTGTGTTACAGGAGATGGGATTTTGGGCTGGCATAGTTTGAAATTTTTTTTTTTTTTTTCCTCTCTAAGATTGTTAGAAAAGTCAAAGACATTTTCAGAATGTGAAAGAGTTCAGGAGTGTTGCAAAACCACACAGATGAAATGAGTGTTGACAAAGTAAAACCTGTTGGTTTTTTCTCTGTTCTTTTGCAGAACACGAATATGTATCTGCTTGTTGTCACTTCCTAAGACTGTGGTTGTTAGAGAGACCTACATCTGGTAAACTGTGGAACTCATGGACACAATCATCCTAAGGAAAGTGGTTATAGGAGAAAGCTGGAGTCAGCTGGATTTGTAAAGGACTATAGATGGCAGAAAAACCTCCTTTAATGTATTAAGGAACTGAAAATAGAAGAGGGGACACACAGGTAGGATTATGAGAAGCTAAGCATACTGGGAGAGTATAGAAAGAAACTGCTGTCACGCTGAATATAGTTCCAGAATATCGCAGTAAACTCTTTCAAGGACAAACTATTTTTTTTTTACTGCAGAAACATTTTTCAATAAGTTTTTCAAGTTTTCTCATTTTAGTGGTTAAAGGTGAAATGGATGGACCCTGAAGTTGGTGGAAGGGATGGTGTTAATTAAAATATTTGTTACCACTTGCTTTTCTGTATCACAGACAACTACTTACAGTCAACTTACCTTGACAACTAGCTTTCAGATGTTCAGAGGCAATGAATGTAATTTATAAAGCATCTGCTGACCACATAAAGAAAGAATTTAGGAATGTCCAACAGCCTTCTTCAGTTTGCTTGACTGAGAGTATAGAGCAGCAGTTCATTTTCCAGAGTCACTAGGAAACATCAAGGACTTCCCAATTGCTTCTGATAGAGGTGGACTGAGATAGCTTTTCAGGACGTGTTTGCGTTTGCCTGTACTCTGACTCTTGTAATTATTATTTTAGAGCTTTTATCTGACAAATAAAACCACTCAAGCTGAAGTGTAAACCGCTTGGCTCAGAAAACTGTAGTTAATTTAATCTAGAATTGAGGCATACATGTGTCTATATGTGTCTTATCTTGGAGCATCCCTTCAAAGATATTCATAAATGAAAAGGATTGCACATGGCTATGCAATATGCATTTGATTTTCCTTTGCTGCCGACGGCACTGCTCATCAGATGGATTGAGGTAAGAAATTTGTTGATGCGCAGATTTGATTTTCTCTGGCCTGAAAAAGGTCACCTTGCCAATGAAGAAGTCCTTAGCTCATCTTGCAAAAAAAACATACCACTATTCCAGCTAAAGCTAATTATCAGTGTTGTAAAATGAGGAGGTGAGGGAAGAAAATGGGAAGAAGTTAGGAATCTTTCCTGGCAGTACAATGGAGTGAGAAGCATTTCCACAGGTCACAGATAGATGATTGACATCAAACTGTTCTAAACTCTTCTCAGTGGTCTCAGAGGTTAGTAGTTTGCACTGAGCAGCCTTACTTGCTGGTTGAAACCATATATCAGTTTCTGGTTGACCACTGTCCTCATACTCCTGTAATTCAGTTTCTTCATCCTTTCCTTGCACCTCTTTTGTTCTGTTGATGCCCAAGGAACATCACGTTTCAGAAGTTTTTTGTAGATGAAGGCAATGCAGAACCCTTTCGGTGGACTCTTCCCAGGATCTAATGAAAGTCATGTGTTACTGCTAGAATGAGGTTTAAATATGGTACATAGTATCCAAACAACTCTGACTAACAAAGCACAAACTATAAGTAGAATCACATACAAACGAGGAATTAAACACTGAGCAGTGGTGTATGTAGAGTGGTTTCTCCCAGACATTACAAAGCATGCAATATGATTGGTGGTGGTAGCTCTCAATGGTGGGACATAATATGAAGGTAGGCTTCCTTGTATCACCTTTGTGTAGCTTATCTTCAGGGCCTTTGTACCTTCTCTCCAACCAGCACCAAAAGTCAGAGTTTAGAGTACTGCAGAGGGCTTGGCAGGGTTCTGGGCTTGCTGCTGGAGGCTTTATGGTCAGTTCATGCTGTCACTTGGATATAATGACAAATGTGTGATGAGTAGCAGGTCTGGTCCATAGCTGGTGGTTTCAGGCTCAGGCCAAATTGTTTAGTTTGGAGCTAGAGAGCTTCTATGGAAATTTCTTCTTTTTGAAATATCTCAACAAGGTATTTGTTTATGATACCTAAAGAAATGTTGTCTGAAACCTGGAAACCTGGGAGGGCCTTCAGGAGGAGGGCAAAAGTGTCTGAATGCAGAGAACAGTCAGAATGAATCACTCAGGTTTTGTGTTCTCAGAAGCTTTCTGTAGATGTTACTTAGGTTACTTCATAGAAGTAACAATTGGGTATTAGCAATGATAAATTAGAGCTCAGCTTTTATAACCTAAAGTGTGCAATCCAGTTCCTAGGCTCTTTGAAAGAATTCTGGTCATGGTTTCCTCCCTATTTTGCCTCTGAATACTACGTCTGGTGTAACTCTGTCTCCACCACTGTTCTACATGTGGAGGCTTTATATGACTACACTCTCAAACCTGTGACTTGAAGTGTTTCCTTTGTTTGCTGTACTAGAATTACTGTAACATAGGCTTGAACTTTGTAACCAGTAAATCAATATAATCAATAAAGTCAGTTTTATAATCAGTATCTATTTCTACTGTGAAAGTCACTGTTGTGACTTTAAGATATTAAAGATAATATATTAAACACAAGTAAGATAACACAAGATATTAAACACACGTAAGCAAATATTTTCATTGTTATGTACATCTTCTTTTGATACAGACCACAGAATCACAACCAATGTTTTTTCTATACCTTTCACTCAGTGAAATTTCTCATCCCAGTTTAGAGGCTGGACTACAAATAAAAGGCTTATGAGTTCACTGATAACCTGAACTTCCATAACTTTGATGATTCAAAATATTTGATCTCTGATGGTAAAGAGCTTGTAGTCTTCAATCCAGAGTCCTAGTAGTGAGCCTTACTGTCCACAGCCATTTTCAAGATGCTATCATAGGAATGAAAAAGATGATTGTTACTAGTAAATCTTCATGAATAAACATTAGTTTGTTGAAACTGAAAATTCTTGTATGTCAAGTTCTAACTTAAGAAATCAACCAATTCACACTTTGAATATTTGCATAATATTTACTATGGAAGAGCCTGGTGGTTATAACAGAACGAAGCATGAGACCCCTGCTCCCTTCATACTTACTGCTAGTAGACACCTACAATTAGCTTTCCCCCATCTTGGCTGAACTGTTGGTCTCCAAATGACTAGCTCTGGAGGTGTTTCCCTTCTCCTCCATTCCTTTGGGATATCCCTTACTGATTCCTTGGACAGAAGGACCATTATTCACCCACCTCTACTCATGCCACTTCCATACTGCACTCAGTAACATGCACTGAAAATGAAAATTTTTTTAGTAACTGTAGGCTTCAAGTGATAGAATAACTATCAAGCTCCTTGAGAAGCTGCTTAAGGTTTTTTTCCTGTTAATATTATTTGCTTTATTTTTGTTTGGAATTTTTCTCTTTTGAGCTTCTTGGCAGTACATCTTGGAAGAACTCCCATCTACTAAAGTGTATATTAGATCAGGCCATAAATGAGCAAAATGAAGAATATTTTATGGAATGTAACCTCTTTTTTATGTAAGTGGTTATAAATATTGTCACTCGTGAAATACTAATGTAAAGGAATAATTTCTGTGATATTACAAGCTTCTAAATAAAGAAAAGTTACAGTCTAGTGTTACTATAAGCCTTAAAAATATATTCTTAGGTAAATATTATGATCACAAGCTATGAGATTAAAACTGTATTATGTTTTAACCATTAAATAGCAGATTCCTAATGAAAACAAAAAAAGACTAAACACACTGAATATTTTTGCTTGAAGTGTTTATAATTTCACAGTCTGAACTGTTTTTAGGATGGCATGAATGTGTTCTAAATGTCCATTCAAATTATTTGTTTTATCTTTAATTATATTCCACATTTGCTAGCAGTTCTGACAAATTATATAGTGATGATGTAGTTAGATACACACAGAATGGTCAATAAATAAAAATAGTTTCAAACCTTAAAAATATACCAAAAGGCTAATGATACGCCACGACTTCATTATGACTTGTTTATGAGTGACATAAAATGGAAAACCTAAATAAGCATTGCCTAAATTCCCAGATCTCTTTGAATCAATAGAAGAAGCAGTGCAACACCTCTAAAGGAAGACCGGAAGAAGCACTGATGAAAAGCCAGTACCCCACTGACATTAGAGCCCAGGTATCTATGAAGTCTATCTGTTTCCACCCATCTATTTGTTAGCAAGCTACGTCTACATTATGAAATAGTCTTTCTATGAGAGCTTTTGCCTCTCCAGACCAGAGGACCTGTTAAATGTGTTGTTCCCTTCTCTCTGGGGTGGAAAGGTAAGGAGAGAATGGTCCTACGTCCCGCAGGTGAGGCATAGCTACAAAGCCACTTATGATGAATCAATGCAGAAATGATGTCTGCTTCATCCAGACCTTTCCCACCATTGTATCTGCTTTACGTATCACTATTTGCCCAAAGCAGTCTGCAAGCTGACATGGCATTGCAGCTGTCCACAGCAGCATCTCCCTGTGCCTCTCCCCACATACCTTCATGTGTGGTCAGCTAAAAGGAGCTGTTGCCAGCGATCTTCTCACTTCTGTGAATTCAAAACTGTAGATGAAACTTTCACTGAGCTGACAACAAGTGCTTACTTTACAATAATTACTGTCTGTTCTAGTTTACATGAAGGTATATTGTTGATATGAACCATTCTGAGAATGAAGGAGTAAAAAAACATGAAATTTTTTAGGAATATTTCATTAGTTGATTAGTTCTCCATGGCCACCCCAAGCCCAGCTGTGGGACATCGATTTATGGTGTGAATATGTCTGCAGGCATATAGTTCAAGGGAAACCCTGACAAAAAAAAGACACACAAAAAAATAAATAAACAAATAAATCCATTTTTGCTCAGAGGGCATGAGATTTATTTGCTTTTATTTTATTCTATAAAAGCTAGCAGAGAAAGAAAAAGCATAGCTATTGCACACTGGAAGTGCACACACACAAAAGTAATATTGAACAGTACAAGTTGCTTGTTTCATTTTATTTCTGCTCCCTGGTTATTTAAAAAGTGTACTTAAAGACTAGCATTTTTAGAAGGTTTGATCAGGATGTATATGAGAAGGTATCTGATAAATTTTATTTAAAATGTTAAAATGTATTATAAACACTTCAGACAAGACCATAGACTTACAGTGCACAGGAGGCCTTAAGGAATGCATCTAGAACTAACTTAGACATCCTTAGAAATATAGCAAGAAACTACTATAAAACAAGGCTTTTACATTAATGTAAACAATATCTTGCTGTCTAATTGCTAAATTGGCTAGCAGTTCTCAAGAAATTTCTGAACCAGGTGAGCGCATGTGAATTCTAAACCATGAACCCCCAGGGAAAAGAGGGCAGTTAGTTGGCCTTGTTTTGAGTATTGCAATAGAATACAGGTATGAAAAGATGACCTGAAGAGAAAGAGAGGTTTTCCTGCAAGCTGGCAGATCCTTAGACATTGATCAAAGCCAATATGAATATAACGTGTTCAGAATTGGCTCTCAATTTATTGAGGTAATAGAAAGGCTGGGAGATCCTCAGTATTGGAAACACCTTGACAATAGGATTTCTAGGAAAAATGAAGGTATTATGAGCAGGTACTTCTGTTTAGAAACTAGAGTCTGCTGAGCTCTGCACAACCCTTCTATGAGTCCTGGAACTTGTGCTGGTGGTGGAGGTGAGGAATAAGACTGTTGACTCAAGCCAGCTCAGCTCAGCTGTGTTGTCACCTCTCAGATTATTTACCAGTGTACATGTGCTCTGCTGAATTGTCACCTTTTGGATTACTTACACAGAATCACAGAAACACAGAATTGCTTGGGTTAGAAGGAACCTCTTGAGATCATCTAGTTCACATACACCACCCCACCCCCCCGTAGCAGCGTCAGCTACAGTAGGTTGCTGTTGTGGTTTAACCACAACAAGGTGTACCTGCTGCAGCATGGACTTATCCACAGCCACAGATGCTTCGAGGTGTACCTTCTCCAGCGTGGACTCATACTTGGGCCACAACCCCTTCAGAGGTATACCTGCTGTGGCACAGACGTAACCATGGCCACAGATGCTTCGAGATGTACCTGCTCTGGCATGGCCTTATCCACGGCCACAGATGCTTCAGTGTCCTGCTCCCATGTGGACTCATCCACAGGTCACAATCCCTTTGACTCGAGTTCACACTGGAGTTCCAGCCTGTCCAGCACAGCAGCACAGAAACGGCAGCGATGCCCTGGCCGTCTGCCAGCCCAGGCGCATGGCCACTGCTGTTATCAAAATGTTCCCAGGCACAACAGAGTAAGATGATAATCAGTACAGCAGTACGGCAAGCGGCGAAAGCAAAAAGCAGCCACTAACGAGCACTAGACTCTAATATACAGTGAGGCAAGCAAGCCCCATGGCAAGCACAGGAGCCTGCCAATTAATAACTAAACAGCAGTAACAGCTATAAATTCAATATAGCACATTCCAACCAAACCTGCCGTTATCTTGAACGCGTCGAGCCCCACATTGGGCGCCAAAAAGGACTGTTGCGGTTTAACCCCAGCTGGCAACTAAGCATGACACAGCCACTCGCTCACTCCCCACTGGAGGGA
>NW_008794260.1:1260714-1295039 GCF_000699145.1 Aptenodytes forsteri
CACCATCACTCCGAACATCCCCCCTTCCTTCTTCTTCCCCCCCCTTTATATGCTGAGCATGACGTCCTATGGTATGGGATATCCCTTTAGCCCAAAAATCAGCTGTCCCAGCTGTGTCCCCTCCCAACTTCTTGTGCACCCCCAGCCTACTCGCTGGTGGGGTGGGGTGAGCAGCAGGAAAAGCCTTGACTCTGTGTAAGCACTGCTCAGCAGTAACTATAATACAGCATCCCTGAGTTATCAACGCTGTTTTCAGCACAAATCCAAAACATAGCCCCATAGTAGCTACTATGAAGAAAATTAACTATCCCAGCCAAAACCAGCACATTTGCCCAGGACCATGTCCAGTCAGGCTTTGAATAGCTCCAAGGATGCAGATTCCACAACCACTCTGGGCAACCTGTTCCTGTTTTTGACCACCCACACAGTAAAAATATGTTTTCTTGTGTTCAGATTGAACTTCATGTGCTTTAATTTGTGTCATTTGCCTGTTGTCCCATCACAAGATACTACTGAGAAGAATCTGGCTCCATCACCTTCATTCCCTCCTATCAGGTAAGTGTGCTGTTCCCAGTTCTCCCAGTTCCAGATTCCCAGAAACACTCAAGCTTGCTTTGCAAAGAATGGCTATACTGCATTAAGATGCAAACGCACCTGGAAGAAACCTAACTAGGTTTGAATGGTGCTGTACTAATAAATCTTGTCAGACCTGAACCAATTTGCACTGTCTACATCCATTGTTCTGCTGATACAATACATAGATAATCCATCCCTAGATAATTGAGATGTATATTCATATTTATAATCATTAGCAAGAAGTCTATCTATTGGCTGAGTGTTTTGTTTTAATTGCCATTTATCTTTAGTGTGTTGTACATCACAATAAATGTAAGCCCAGAAGCTAGTGTTGAATCATTTTGATCCATTGCATTAGGTAGTTTAACAATGTGACATGCTGAAGTGACAAAATACCAAATCTCTGTTGAAGATGTGAAGTGCTTAGAATTACTTCTCATTCAGAAAGAACATATCATTTTAGAAGAGGACTTGTGGAACAGAAATAGCATGATGGAGGATAAGACAAGCATCTTTCAAGGTCATAGGCTGTCAAAGTCAACAAATTCAAACAATCTCTAGAAGCAGGAGGTTTTGAAATATAAATACTACAGATTTTTCTCAGAATCTGTGTTATGTAACTCCAATCTTGGGAAAACTATCTTTTCAGTCTAAATGCATCATTTCAGACTTTTCAATCATATTATGATATATCCTGTTTCAAAATGTTTAAATAAAGCAAACTCCAGTTTAATGCATGGGCTACCTGAGAAGGAAACCTGTTTTTCACTCCATTAATCTATAACGTTACAAAGACAGAACAAAACTGTTTTCCAAGACATATTATATTTCTTTTTCTCCATGTTTGCCCAAAATTTCATCTTTACTGACATTTCAAGTAGGAATGTGAAAATATATGGGTTTCATTACACTTTGCCTTCTGTTATATAGATATATATTAATAAAGGGATCTATTTTATCTGAAATGGCATATACTGACATTACAATTAGTCTAAAAAGTTCACAATACCTTCAGTAAAAAACAGGAGACATAAATTTCAATGCAATGATTTTCTTACTAACAGTGAGTTAAATGTACTTTCCTCATACAGAGTATCTCTACAGGAATTTCCATTTAAACTAATGGTTCACACCACATCCTCCAACACACAGATTTCCACCTGTTTTAACAAAAATGACCATGTCAGCATAACTTTCCCTCCACGACATTGCAAGCAGAGGAAATTATATACATATAAGTGTGGACAGACTATTGGGAAGAAGGGGGAGGGAAGACCAAACTGAAGAATGAATCCACCTAATGAACCATCCTCTAGTTCCTTCAAGTTGAGCTGAGGCAATTTATACCATCTGTGTAAACTGTAGCATATTGAAAAGCAGGGAAAAAATGTTAACGCATTTGTTAACAGGCATTTTGCACTTTTCATGGGCTTTCCATCCATAAAAGAACAGTAACAGGTCCTGCTGATGTTTCTGAACTTCAAAATCCTTTCTGAATTAGGCTTCACCAAGGACCCATAAGGGTTATGTGGTCAAGAGGAACATAAAGCTGGCAGAGATTAGTTTGAGAGTTCAGGTGAAGAAAATTGCCAGATAGTTTTCTACACCAAGGTCTCAACTATTGAATTAGTTCCCACAGAAATGAATCAGCCCACATTCTTAACATGCCTGAACAAAAATACAAAATGTCCTTAGTTTTAGAAGACATTCCCGTAACAAAGGAAGAATAAACAGAACAAAAGAAAAAAAGGCTAAAGCATCGGAACAGAAAGGAAAAGGAGGTCTCTGCATATTTATGATGCCAAATAATAACTAAATACTTGGCACTTGAATGATATTTTGATGGACAAATCAGAAAATGACATAAAAATAGGCAATTAACATGCAATATGACCTGAAGAAAGTTAGACATAGTACTCAGATTTTATGTTAGTCCAAAATATTTTTTTACTTGAGAATGCCTCTGGGTGTTGTTTTCTAAAGAAATTGTGCATCATTTTTTCCTAGTTTGTTTCCTTTCTACCTTTCAGGGATGTTACCTTTCATTAAAGAATCAAATCTCTGCCAGATTCTTCTAACAACCTCCAAAAGAGTAATGTTTCCATGTTAGTTTACCTGCCAAAAGAGTGGCAGAGGGAAAAAAAAAAAAAAGCACAGGCTGCTAATCAAAGTTTTAGAATTCACCTTCAAGGTGACTGTGCCGGAATAACTTTAAGGTCACTGTGAATGAAACAATTGATGGATGAGAAGTAATAACGCAGACACTCTTTAGTTTCAAATATCAGAATAACTCAAAATGTCCACACTTTAATTACTTTTATCAAAACACATATTTTAGAAACAATCACTTAACACCAGTATTGTGAAATGTCATGAAAAATTGAAAACTCAAATACTTTTCCTTAAATGATATAACACTATTACATTTTTGAGTGCTGTACTTCTAAGGTGGTTGCTGAAAATTGATGTTAACAGTTCCTTAGTAAATTTAACTTCTCTCTGGTTTATTAAACATTTATGTTCAACTGAGGAAAAAGATGATGAAAACTAGGTTGACTTAAAGATTAAGTAAAATAGAAAGAAAAGGTGGTTAAAATCTTACTAATACTGGCATGCATAGTTTAGTCTAAAAATATTTTTCACATAAGCATTTTGTAATTTTTGTAATGTTACTATGGATCAATATAGATTCATTATACAGAGTTGCACTGCATAGTTATCAGGGAGATGGGCTTAGATCCGGTGGTAAAGAATTTAATAGCCTGTCAGTTTGGAACAATGAAGGAGAACTGAGGGGGAAAGATATGAGAAAGTAACAAACAAGCTATCTTTTGTTTAAAGTACAGTTTAAATAATTGCATGGAGTGAATCATCAATGCTAGTTTTTTAAGTCTGAGCTAGTCATTGAGACTCTGTCATCAACAGAGGGAGAGAGGCACTTCCAGGTGAAAGATTTACCCCATCCAATAATAAGTGCCTAAGATAGCTGGGATTAATCTAGGTTGGGAAGTAATTTCTCTCTCCACTGGCAAAAGAAGGAGCTTTGATTACCAACTTGGAGCAGGTGCCTTACTTTTAGCAGACAGACGTGGTGTAACTGCCAGCCCGAATCATATCTCAACATACTCATCTGGGCAGAAACATTTTGTAGCGCTACAAAAGCTCAGAAAATAAAAAAAAACAAAACAACTAACAAAAAGACAGATCACAATGATTTTACTTATTGACGTTACCAAGAGTCATAAAAGAAGGAACACTCAAGCTATGACTCGGTGACATGATTACAGACTTTTAGTGAGGTTTGTGCTCTAAATCGGTCAAAGAAGTATTATCAGGGCAGAAGAACATTTCTGATACTCTGACATTTTGTACAGCTCACTGTCTAGCTGATAGTATTGAAAGGTGCACTAGAACTTGACAGTTATAAAATATCATATAAGAAAAAATACTAGGACAAAATTAAAGCATAAAGTTAGCAACTATCAGAAAAAAAGAAATAAAAAGAGCTCCAATCTGAGTTATGACAGGTGACTATATGCAATGAATTGAATTAGTGGATGTAACGATGTACAAACTGCCTTAGCTCTTTGGCCCTTCTGTGCAGACAGTGTATGTCATCAGCTCTGTGTGCACAGTGTTTTTTCTCTGAAACAATCTCCATAAAATACATGCTACTGAATGACTATTTCAGACTGAGGATCAAATATGTGCATTTACTGCATGCTGAATAAAGCTTACTTTCACTGAGAGTAGCATTTGTTAGTATGAGAGTTGAAAAGATTTGGGGCAGAGAGCAATAACTTACAGAATGCAGATCATGTAACAACAGACTGTGAAATTTTCTTTTTTCTTACTTTGCTTTATATTATACAGAAAATTGAGTACATGTATATCTCATATTCCATCATGAAATACGTTTTGATGGTTGTTTCAGAATTCAAATCCACTTTAACTGAAATAAGCTTCATTTTCTTATATACAGGTCTCTGTTTTCTCAGATTTGCCCTGTGGAGAGAAGAAATGATTTGCCCACTCTCCAGTGTTACGAGAATTCTAGTGTGGATTTCATTTGTTTTATTTCTAGGGATCTACTGTTTAAATGTCTATACCTAAGTTAGTTGTCTAAGCCTCTACTATAGCCAAAGAAAATGATGAGGCATTTTTAGGGCATGATTTATGCGATTGATGTATTTTAAATATTTACTTTTAAATGAGATGAATAATTCTCTCAAAGTAGACTTTTTTTTTTCCCTCCATCAGTTGTAAAGAGAGTCTGGATGACTAGTCCAGAAGTATCTATCTACGTTTTAGATATATGAGGTTTAGTGAGATGAATCACATCTTCAATGACTCAGTCATCTAAAAATCTAACCATTGGGATGCTTGAAAATAGAAAATAAACCTGTGCAGGTTCGTGGGCTAGCATTTCTGCGATGACACTAAGCTGAGCTTTATGCAGTCATTGTCTACAGTTCACCAAGACTCTACAGTAATTTCCATGCACATCATCCAGAAGGAAATAATATTCCTCAGGGATGGTTCATTCTTCATTTACAGTTTGCAGAATATTTACAAAGTCACCTAAAGCCAGTCATAAATCTAAATAGAGACAAAAACACAGACAATGACAAGAGTTTTTCATAAAGGCCCAGGGAAGAGGGGAAAATGAGAATACAGCTCCTTATCTACTCCATGCTCTTTCAACTTCAAAGAGTATATTCATACTTTAGAAAGAGCAGAAAGTAAAACTCTTGTTGACATTATGCTGGTGCTGAGGTAATGCCTGATGGATTTTGGTTTTGTTTTAGTTTTGTTTTGTCCGTCATTGTTAGTGGAAGTATATTACCACCTTTTTAGCTTCTTAAAAAGTTTCTGCACACAAATTAGTCAGATACACTGAAGTAAAATACAGCACTTATAATTGATGTAGACTTTCTAAAGATGATGACAAAGTTTCCCCTGAGACTTTTTTGAGGAATCGAATACTCATTTCATGAGAAGTAAAAAACAGTCACGGATCAGAAGCTAGCTAAGAATTGGAAAACAAAGAGTAGGAATTAATTATTATTATTCAACAGGGTGAAGGTTAAGGTATCAGGAGCTCTTAAACAGTTCTGGCAAGGAATTTTAATGGTCCCCTGAAAAGGTATGGCAGGCAGGTAACAAAATTGCATGGGAGTGTTGAACACAATATCTGTCTGGCCTAAGTGTACTGATAGAAAGCAGTTATATATGTGGGGATGTAACAATCCAGCACTGGGGACAACACAGTTACCCCAGGAAAAACAGGCAGAATTCTACTGACATAAAGTTGCTCTTTACAAATATAAGATATTTTGCTTTTTGAACTGAGATGATTCCTGCCTCTCAAAACAAAACAAAACAAAACAAAACAAAACAAAAAAACCCTTCACTAGTCTGGGCAGTTTTAAAGCAGAGTATCTGCATTCAGGCACAGAGGATTATGTCTGCTTTACTCAATTCCTAAAGTGACAAACTCTTTAGGCGTGGACAAATCAGGATGGCTTATAAGACAGACTGAGAAACTTAAAAGGTACCTAGTATAGTCTCACTGTCTTTGTATGACATTCATAAAGAAAGCTTCAGAAGCAATCTTGGGAAAGATAACGGCATTTGAGCTCTTCAGAGATTGTCTAGGTAGTTAGTATATTGTCTGCTCTTGGGAGCAAGCTTGCATTGGTAGTCCACAAAGGAGCTATACAAACAGAAGATGCCCAAGAAGTGGGGTATGCTGTACTTTTGCCTTCCTCAGAGACTGTTCTTTCAGAGCGTAGTCAGCATTCTTCTTTTTTTTTAGTAGTTGAAATATAATTTTTATATTTCATTAGATATATGTTTGCATATTTTTATATTATAATGCAGAATGTTTAAAAAAGTTCTCGTTACTTTTATTGTTTCAGTTTTAATAAGCAACACGCAGAACTCACTCACTGCTAGATGATATCATTTAATCCAAACAGCTGTTAATACTCAAAAATGAAAATGTCATCCTTCATTTGGATATGCATTACAGCAGACAATTCTACATAAGGCTTGACAGATAATCTAGCTACTGGCCATATTAAAAATTAACATCCCTTCAAATAAATTGTACTGTAAACTTTCTGCAGACTTCTGATGATCAGAAAGAAGATACTATTCTAGATAGACTATCACAATCTGCAAGTTTCCTTCCTGGTAACTAAGTTATGGCATTTCCGTTTGGGGAAAAAAAAAAAGGCACACAAGATATATTTAATCATTTCACAGTTATTGATTAACACCTCAAAGCCATCTTCCTGCATATCAGTGGCAGATAAGAAGTGAAAGAACAAGAGCAAAAGAGGATAATAGCCAAATTGACCGACAGCCAGAGACAGTGAAGAAGCTGCTGCAGTCTGCAGAGAAAATCTGATGTGTATGCATAGTTACACATACACGCATAAGTACAAAAATGCCTACAAGTATCCTCAAATGGAAGCATTGCCAAGTATAAAACTCTGGTTTATAAACAGAAATACGATACTATTAATCTCTATGGAAAAGAGATTTTTTTTTATGATATTCCAGGCTTTTTTTTTTTTTTAATGTGGGAAAGAAAAGTAGTATCTCGGACATGGAAACGATACACTTGAAGTAACTACGTCCATTTTTCTAAAAACACATGGTCAGAATGAACTCCTGAAGTGAAATAATCAACAACTACTAATACTATGTACTTAATATGCTGTGCATAGGATAGAATTTAACTGCTATATTTTCACTTGACTAGTGTTTTTCTACACAACCTTTTCCAAACAATGAAAAAGGAAATGTTTGTCTGGACAACCTTATGCTTTTTGCTCATGCTAGAATTTTCAAATGCATTCAGAATGTCTCTCTTCTGTTTTATACACGCCAAAGCTGCTTTCCTTCAAAAGTGTTTCAACTATATCACTTTAAGACTAACAATCTCCAAGTCTTTAACCTTTCAGTTAAATGTGTTATTGTTTCTAGTTAGTTTCACTTTAAAGTGAAGTTTTAAATAAGGAGTGCAAAAATTAAATGGAGGGACTCTGAAATTACTGTGAGTCAGTAATTTCCTCATATATTCATATATGAATGTATGTATGTATGTATACAACAAGTGTAAACTGAAAAGAAATACTTTCTAAATATCACCCTTGGAAAAATTCAGTCTGGGATCTGAAAAGCAATCTGCATTAATTTGTATTGCATTGTTTGCGCTTCGGCACAGCAAAAGAAATCTGTTCACTTAACAGCTGCCATTTTAACAGACACTTTTCCAGTGTAGAATTTCCCTTTAAAGGTTATCTCAACACACTTATCAACATCCAATAGGCAGTTGCACAAGTGCAGTTTTGTAATTGGAAATCATTTTCTCACACTCCTGAATTGCCGTAACATTCTGTTAATAGATACTATTTGTTAAAGCATCTGTAATGAAGAGTACTGTATTTCCATCCAATAAACCGGATTCATTAGTGTGTTGTTAAACACTGCGGTTTTGAAGAATGGATAAGAAGCTGCAAGAACAAAGTACTTTCCCAGTTCTTTGCTTCATTAAACAGTCTGAAGGACTTCTCCAAAGGGCACAGCCTTGAATGCGTGGGTTATCTCAACTAAACCTCTGCACTGAAGAACCTACTTCATCGGGAGAGACCCCTCCGTGCCTGTATGTGAATGATAAAAAAGAACAAAAGATTCAGCTCATTCAAACAGTAGGCATTCACTGAATCCAGGTTCTGTGTGGAAACAGAGTTTAGGATGCTTGAAGCACAACAGAACAGTGAGGAAATAATTTAGTGTTACTAAGTTGGAGAGTGAAAGCTCTCCCAAGTGAGGGAGGATTGCTTTGAAAGCAGATGAATCAAGTTAATTAGTAGTGTATATATCACAGAACATGAAATAGGCCTTCAGGATTTAAAAGTATCAGCCTAATACTATAAACATGCAGAATGCATTTTACATTTGCTTCTATTATAATACTTTTTAATGAATGAAATGAAATGAAATGAAATAGGGATGTGATTGAATGACAGCATAATAACTTCTAAGAGCAAATCCCTACACAGAAGTCTTTTGCTTTAATAAAGTATTATTACTAGGGTTTTTCAAAATGATGCCAAACTTTCTGCAAGTAGAAAAAGCAAGATAAGCAAAAATACAGAGTCAGTCTTTGCAAATAATAAACTTGACAAGTTCATCAGCAAGGTAATGCAGCTAATGAAGCCCTTTGATCTCGTCAGCACTGGAGGAGAACGAACGACAAACATGAGTAAGTTTCAACAACAGATACAGACATTACAGATGTGAACCTCCTCGAGTTTGCCTCTCCTCATCCTCTGAAGTATGTGATTCCAGGAAAAGAGAACAGTAGGGATTCATTTGTAACTAATGGAAATGAGCATTGATAAGTTTTCAGTAAATATAAGCAATTCTTAAGGATTCCTCTTCCACTCTTAATATATGTTTTGGTCACAGGATTTTGCAATGGATCTGACTTACAAAACCACATTTTGTTAACAATATTCCTTGTCTGATTTCCTATCGCAATGAGGTTTATGTCCATGTTTAAGTGTGTGTGTGAGAGCGCTTCTTGCTCCCTGACCCAAGAGCTTTTAAAATCAGCTCTTTTCAGTCAAATTTAACAAAGGAATAGAGGTCTCAAGCAAGTTCATTATGGCAAGTTTTCTGCAAATAGGCAAACCAGTAGCAATGAAGGTACCTCAGCTGAGGGAAAAACAGCAGCATGAGCACACATATTAGACACCTGAGGGTCTAGATCACGTCAGGAGATGGAAGAGAGCCCTTATAAATGCCCCAACAAAGGGAGGGTTTTCATCAGAGCTAGCACCTTTTTAGGCATCAAACTTAATCAATCAGGAGACAGGAAATCATAGAAAAACAGGCTTCATTAGTTCTAGTGCTTATAATATTCTAACATAGATTTGTGAGGAAACACAACATTTTCTTCAGAATGGTTCCTCTTGGTTTCCTTTCCACTCCCTTTTATATTCTACTTTTCATCAATAGACCTCACCAAAGTTAAGAAAAAGAGTGTCTTCATCACCACATAAAAATGGTGACATTTTGAGGAATAATTGTAGTTTAGGTAAAATTGCATTATTCATAAAGATTATATTTTATGGGGAAAATATTGACTTGTTCCCAGAAAACACGAAAATCCAACATCTTTAAAATTGTATTTTTTAACATCACTTGAAAACTAATTGAGAATCACACTTATACCTGACAGAACTCTAGGTCATGCCTGGCAACCAGTTCTTTCAACACACAGCTTAAACAGAGAAGACCCTATTTCATCATAGGGAAGGTAGTCTTTTCCCAGGAAGAAAAGCATGCAGCTAAAAGCTACCAGCCCTATAAACCTACAAGTAGACATTTAAAAGCAGGAGTTTGGTTTGTAGATGAAGATTTTCAGTTTTTAAATTCCTATCAAAGAATTAGAAATCTCCAAAGAGAAATAAAATTATTTTATGGTGCACGTAACAATCAAGACTTTCAGATATCACAGCCTTTAGATACAACTAAAAAGAAATTAAATATCTGTAGTTGTTTCTACATAGAACATGATGAAACAGAAATATCTGAGCTAGCCCTGGCACCAAAAGAAATATATTAAATCAAGAAAAGACTTTGTTCTGGCAATTTTTCACTTCTGACTTCAGCCTAAAGTATATGGATAAAATGATAAAAAAATTACATTTACTTTTCTTACTTTTTTAACTTGCTAGGGTGGAATTGGGAATTCTCCAGATGATGACTGAAATGGCATGGAGTTAAATCATGTCAGAAACATCCACAAACTAATATCCAGGATAGGGGCAGTAGGACCTGGACCTACACAACTGGTACAGACAAATCTCCCTGTGACATTTAATGTGTATTTTGACTAGATTATTGAGTTGCTGTTAATAAATATTTCCCTAAATGCATATCTGAACTGGTTGTTGATTTCGGTGGAGTTGCATTTCCACCAGAGTGCATATTCACATTCAAAATCTCATATAATATACATATTACATTATGAACATAGGATAATCATATTATATGTATAGTATATGAATATAGAATAGTCACACTATGTGTGTAAGTTTTGTTATAAAATAATATTCTTTCCTGAAGGTGACCAGAAGCCATGAAGCCATTGACAATCAACCCTCCATTTGTCATACTAATACAACATTTTCTTTTCTTATTTTTATGGCAATAATCACTAAACAGCAAAAACCAGAACTATTAGGGGTTCGGACATAAAACTGTAAGTACATACACAGAAAGATGCAAATAATTCAATGGGCAAATTTGGTTAACACCAAGACATTACTTTGGCCAAGAATAGATCGGACAGTTACAAGACTGGGCACAAAAGGTTGTCTGAAAAGACTTTGCCTATGGAGTGGTTTGGTGTTTCACAAAATTTCCCTTCTGATATATGATGTTTAGACTCACCACTGAACATTTCATCCAGCCCACAAACATGATTTATACCATGCTGTTCATCACCATTTGTTAGAATAATGCTTGCCATATCTCTAAGGTCTTTCACCTTCTGAATGATCTTTCACAGGTGAATGAGATGACTAATATAACTTACTGTGTCTAGAAAATAATACTGTAATAAATTACAGACCTTACAGCATGTTCTGTAAAGAAAAGATAAGGTTATAAATGGGCAAGTATTGGAATACTTACCAGCGGATGAAGAAATATAGTGAAATAGAAACACCCTGCTTCTCACCCTGTTTTGAAACTGACCCAGTCTGGGAATAACTCCATGTTTGACGTGGAGGCTGATGGACTTTGTCTTTTAACCAAGTTGATTGAACTGAAAACTCACATACGTGTGTGTGTATGTACATGTATATATATACTCATCTATATGTACAGAATCAGCCGTAATCAGCATGTACATTTGTGTTTCTGCTAGAATTTGTTCCTAGGTATAAAAGCTCATTCCTAAGAAGATCAATGAGTTTAGTTAATCATGAAAAAAAAAAAAAAAAAAGACTTCTATTACTGATGGTGTACTGAATTATCTTTTGGTGTTTATGTGGCATACCACTCATTCACAAAAATAAATAACTGGATTTATTAAGATGGTTCTTATGCAAAGATCCTCTTCTCTTTCTTTTATTTTCTTAAATGCACACTAAAGGAATAGTAGTCCTTTCACTGAACTGAGAAATCTTTAGGACAAATCTACCTTGCTGTCACTTTTTTGTTCATTCTTTGATGGCAAACCTTCCACAGTTCCTCAAAAATTATGATAATAATAGGGACAAAGAGCTTTACTGAACCTAGCAAGTAAGAAGAAAGAGCACAGTGTCATCTTTTTGCTCTAAGCCATAGTTTGCCAGTTTAACCATCTAAATGATACATACTACACAGCATTCAGTACCGGAAGATCATACAGGAATTATTATCAAAGTAGCTAGAAGTGATAGTTATTATTGTTGTATATTTATGGAATAACTGAGTGTGCAATGTTCACTTCTGTCCTGTAACAATCAAGGTGGGGTTCCTTGTGCTTCATCATTCCTGATCTTTTCCTTAAGTGAGCCCTAGTATTTATGTGGTCAGCCAGATAAGACAACTGATCCACCTGAAGATTATCCCTACCAAACATATCTGTCTACCTCCGGATGTGTGTCTGTGTGTGAAATTTGCCACTGGATCAGATCCCTGTTCAGCTAACGATGTAGTCTCAGGAGTGCTAGCAGTGGTATAAGAAACAAGGTGGGAAGACATAACCAAGGTTAGACTCCTTGCTCTTAAGCTGACTTAAATCAGCTATGAAATTGCATCCCCCTTATAGACCTTCACTGGCTGAATGAAGTTCAGTGAGAGATGAAGTTAGATTCCATAAACACACCCAAAAGTCAGGTACTGTAAGATGTGGAATATTTATATTCTCATCCTCATTCATCCAGATTTTGAGGAAAGTTGTTCTCTCTCTTCTTTTTTCTCCCCCAGTTTGCCCTAGTGTGTGAGTTAAGTGCTACACTGTTAGCCAATTTCACTATCAAGAATATAAATATGGAACAGCTACTTGCTGTGACTACTTACCTCAAAGTGACATCAGATAGGAAGTAGCTTCTGATGTCTTGCAGTCCATACTGGGCAATTCAGAATGGTAGTGAAAATTAACTGATCTATGCTAAAATTATATCCTCATAATACCCACGAGTATTATGCAGACAGGGAATTATTTGTGTTTTTAATGGTGTGTGATAGCTTAGTGGAGAAAGCATGTTATAGAGCCCCAGAAATCCTCCTTCCATAAAAAAGCAGCAAAGGTAATCACTGCATTTTTGTTAGTTGAAGCTGTAGTGAAGATCACTGGAAAGTCATGGGCAGTATAAAATAATGGATTCTGTGCATTTCACATCATTCCTTAATTTTCTGCCACCTGGCGATAATACTGTCTGTTTAGCAGCCTCTATGGAGGGCAGCAGTTTGTAAGAATGCTCGAGTCGGAAGAAAAGTGAAAACACAAGAGAAAGAAGTATAAAGGATGATCTTTACAAAAAGCAAGGAAAGGAAGGTGGTGAAACTGGAAGGAGATTGCTTTAAGAAATTCAAAGGAAGAAGAAGGAGAGATGAAAAGTAGAAGTGAAACAGGGACTTAAAAATTGGAAGATAAGATGGGAATATCCCTTGTGATATTTAATAGCGGTATCTAAACTCCCATATTCACACAGGCATGTTTGTAAAGCTCTTTGTGCACATGTATTTGCCATTTGAGGTGAAATATTTTGTGAACATTCTTTTCTCCAACAACCTCCATGTGACCTGACTGTGACAGAGAAGAAATCCAGAGTGACTTGGTGGGCAGGGAGCTTTAACACACACTGAATCAGGACCTCCAGGTGTACCACAACGCACGTCACTCAGGCACACAACCCTCCTTCTCCCATTACCTGAGTGGAAAAGACCACTTTTAAGAGCCTTCACACTGGTGAACCTCTCCACGTTCAGAATTTACATTCAATAACTATGCAACCTGCTCATGTGAAAAGCTTAGGGCTTGACACACCTGTAAAACAGAAATACAAATATCAAGAGAACTGAATTCTAAATAGATTGTAAAAATACCTTTTTTTTAGTTAGGCTAAAAATTCAATGGGAATTTGCTTTGTGACTGTATTTTCAGATTTAAACTTTTGATCTGCATTAGATGTTCACAGACTAGAATGAGGAAAACCTGCAAGAAGTCCTCAAAAGCACAAAATGTTGCTGTGGTGACAATTTTCATGTTCTTATCAAGTTTATGTACTTGATAAAATATACTGATAAAATATACATTTTACTGGCTCAAGTCCAATCCAAAGAACTTCATTTTTCTGGGGTAAGTCTCATGTCTTTGAATTTTAGCCATCCAAGAACAAGGCTTCTAAGCTGAGATGTATTGGCTTCCTCTCTAGCTAGTGGAGGGAAATAAGTGCTTCCAGAAAATAATTCATCCTGCTTAATTTAGAATCAAATTAATTGCTTTTCTGGAGGGGCTTACCTACCTTTCACCAGTGATTGTGGAAACTAAATGCCAACAATTTAGCCAGCCAATGTTAGTTGCAGTGAATCTAAGCCTTAAACTCTGACTCAGTCAAAGAACTACACATCAAAACCCAGACTGCAGATCCTGCAAAATCTGGCTCAGCCCCTGACTAATTATGGAGGTACCTTACTTTTTACATTAAAATACTCAAGGTAGGGAACTACTATATGTGTGTCTGCATTTGTAACTCCTGCCTAAGACAGGAATTCAGAAACAAGATACCATTCTGCCTGAGCACCCTGTGGGGCTTTTCTGGGAATGACTGCTGTACACGGGTGAGATCGAGTTCCGCACAGAATCTGCTTGCAGTTGCCACAGTTTTTTAAAACATCACCAGAAAAGGGTGATTTATCCCCAGTTTAAGTACCAAGGAGTTACAGTAGTCCCGTGGGAATGGAAAAAGAGATGGTCTCAAGCCTGACACTTTCATGCTTCAGGAAACTGCCTTAACAGTCAGGCTTCAGGCTAACACGGGCAGAGGGAGGAGGAAATGTCCACACACCAAGTAAAATGTAGCAAGGACAGCAAGGTGTTTTTTTTTCCTTACCTCCTCCCTAATCTTTTCATGATTTCCCATTAGCCATACAAAGAATTCATTCATTAACAGCAGCTTGAATAATTTGTACAGAGTAACAAGGTGATGATCTGACAAACATCCCTAGAACATATTTAACCTTATTTGTAGGAATAATTCCAAAATAGGACGTGAGACAATTGGTGTACGATTTCTTGTCCAATAGACAACTGCAAACTGCAGAGTAAATAACTGTATCCAGGATCTCTTGATCCCAAACAAACAAATGAATCTCTCTGTTCTTTTATTATATAGGAACGATGAGGTGTTCTTTACTTTTTTTTTTTTTTCACTTGCCAAAATGTTGACAGATTGAGTCAATTAATCCTTATTCAAACAATGTTTCCTGTAGAAAAAGCTCTGTTATAGGCTTCCTCTTTCTGTACAGCAATCAACACACTCTTATCACTGTTTTACCTTGTGATAAAAACAGGGAAACCAAAGAACCCCAAAAGGTACACTGCACAAAGATACACATGCCAAAATGGACAGATTGAGTCAATTAATCCTTATTCAAACAATGTTTCCTGTAGAAAAAGCTCTGTTATAGGCTTCCTCTTTCTGTACAGCAATCAACACACTCTTATCACTGTTTTACCTTGTGATAAAAACAGGGAAACCAAAGAACCCCAAAAGGTACACTGCACAAAGATACACAGAAATGGAAGCAAAACAACCTGCCTGCTTTTCGTCTGCTAAAAAAATAAAACTAAAATCAAACCCATCAAATGTAGATGCAAGAGTTGCTAGCAAAGGAACAAAACTGAGCCCAGTCCAATCAAACAAGCTAAAGACCACCAATCCTCCTCCCTTCAAGTCCTAGCAACCCAAACTTGTAAAAACATTCCTCTTCCAAATCTTTAGCAGTGGAGATAATTGTAGGGACATGATTCTGAATTCCTCGTGGTGTTGAATGGCAGTCTTAGAACTGCTGGTCTGTTTACTTTCTTGGCTGCGGGGTTAATGATATAGACAGCTGAACAATTGGAAGGGAATTGAACTGTATATTCCAAGGTTTTTCTCAAATGCCAGGAGGATAGATGACCCTGCTGTGCTTTCATGTTCTACCCACCCAAAATTATTTTTCTTGAAAACCTCCTACCGATCTTATGTTTGCAATAGCTTAGAATTGTACAGTTTCCTTTCCTTGTGGGGGTGTCTTCTGAGGTGCCATTTCCCGTCCAATTTATGATGCAGTACTAACTTGCTGTTGTGAAGGCTTGTATTCCAACCTCTCTCAAAATATTGCAACAATTTATAACACAGAAAGGACATTTGAAATTTAGGAGAAGACAAAAAAATACTTTAAACTTATTGGCACTCTCATAACAGGTCATTTTTCCTTCTTCTCTCTTAACACCACAACAAACCTACATGTATAGGAAGTCTGGGCTGAAAAACAGAAAAACCTGAAAACACACCTAAGGGTTCACAGAAACCCTCCTCCTGAACAGTCTTCCTAATTCCCTGTTACATTTCATGGATCAAAGGACATGATATGCCAGAAAAGAGAGCAAAAATGCATTTTACACAACTATTCCAAAGCAGAAATTTTGTGCATATGGGTCCCTTCAGGGAAAAAATATGTACAGTACAATTTTTTCTTTATTTCATTTGTATCTACTACTAGATCAGAGGTTTCACTCTCTCAGACTGTTTCAAAAATCCTCCATATTCTTCCAAAAGGGTATGGAAGACCTCAGAAATAAATTTAATAGCTTTTATCCACTTCTTGAAACAGTCAGGGATTAAATATCTCTGTGTGACCCTGAATCTATAAAAACTCTATCAGGTAGACTATACAAGTTGCTTGGCAACATAACCCAAACAAAGATCAAGGCTAAATAGGAGCAGATAATAAATGTCTGGGAGACCAGGCATGTGTAATCTTATATTGTAAAAAAAAGGAATGACCACTAGCTCTCTTCCTGGAAGCCGGTATGAGATTCCACATGATTACAGCTTGACCTTATTTATAAATTTAAAAATCCATATTATTTAATTAAAATTTATGTTGGAGGGAGTGCACCACAGCAGACATTATTTAATTAAATTTATGTTGGAGGGAGTGCACCACAGCAGACATACTAATCTGTACCCTTTGGTTGTGCCTTACAATTACACCTTCAGAAAAGTAAGGTGTCACTATATAGATAAAACATCCAACTTTCAGATTTTGTCACCAAAACTAGAAACCTGCTGTACAAAATATGAACAATTTTAAATTTTCTACTTTTTTCCTCATTCCACTTTTGTCTACAAAACAAGCTGCAGTCAGAGAAACATATTGGCCCTAACAATTTAAAGATTGGAGTAAAGAAATCTTGTTGAAAATGCAGTTCTAACATTTTAGAATAAATATGTATTTTTCAAGAAAGCACTTCCTCTTCCAGTACAAAATTAAATTTTTGATTCACAGGAGATGACAATTTTTTTCTGGGAGTGAATTTTCCCTAACCAGTGAACCAGAATGAGGCAGAAACTTCACTTGAATGAGGAGACTGAGAGTATAATTGTTAAATAATACACCAGTTCTTAACTGTTGGTCTTAACTATTGTTAGATACCACTTAAGTTCTAAATATTCTAGATTTATTTTTAAGGACATGAGAATGACTCTATTAACTGGGACCTGAGCCTGAGAAGCCCAGTATCTTGTCTCCAGTAATGGCCAGTAATAAATGTTTCAGAAAAATGTGTAAGAAAACAGCAAATATTCTTCCTTTGTGTATTTTTATTCTTTCCATATAAAACCAGAGACTAAGTCAGAAATTCAGTTTTGACCACTGTTTTGGGTCCTTCCTTTATGTACTCATTCTTGCTGGTAAGCTCTTGCACTATGACTTCCACCACCCTCTCCTAAAATGAGCTCTACAGCTTAATTGTCCACTCTGTGAAAGGTTGTTTCTCTTTCGTGTTAAACTCTGCATGATGATATCAGTAGGTGTTCTAGTTTTGCATGGCGAGGAACAGTGAATAGTCATTCCTTAGTCATTTTTCCTTGCCATGTATGACTTAACTGATATCTACCCCACCACTTCTGTATTGTTTTTTTCTAAGCAGAAGACACCTACTCTTCCTAACCTCTGCCAATATGTTGTCTCCATTATCTGTGTCTTTTCAAGGTTCTCTGTAAGTTTCTGAGAGAGCGCAACAAGGATTTCAGGCAGTATTCATTGATGGGGACTTGATCATAGATTTATACCATAGCATAATGACAGTAAAACTTCTACTTTGTTTCCAATTCTTTCTTTCATAATTCTTTATGCTCTGTCATTTTTCCTGACTTCTCCTGACTACTGGGTTGATATTTTGGGAGTGATATACTGTGACACTGTTATGCTTTTTTGAGTAATAATATCAAACTTAGAGCTTGCAATTACACAGATGTTTTTATGGTTACACTTTTCCACATGAGGCACTTTCTGCTCACTGATGCTGAGTTTCAGGTGTTATTTTGCTACCTACTTCCCCATATATTACAAAATCTTCTTAGACTTTTCATTGTAAATTTTACATCCAAGTTTTGAAATTATTTTTTGTCATCTGTAACTTTTACACCTAATCATATTTTTTTCCCAGAATATTTATGATTATTTCAGGTTGTAGAGATGCTAGGCCAGGTTTGGAGTAAAACTGCTTATATATGCCATCGTTCTGGAAACTGAATGTGTATTCCTGTCCTTTGTTTCCTACTTATAGACCACTTGCCAGTCTGTAAAAGCACTTCTTATACTAGAATAAAATTAAGAGTTTTCTCTTTTAAGAGCCTTTGATGAAGATTCTTCTAGAAAGCTAATAGCAGTATACTAGACCATTTGTGATGCTTTCCTGTTGAGGGTTTTTTCCTTTTTTCTTTTTTAACCTTATTAATTGTATGTAAGCTTTTATTATTGTGATCATTCTCAATTCCTCTGGTGTTAGAAAAGTTATTTGAACAACTGATATTTAACTCAATAGAAGGCCAAACCTGTGTTTTCTGTCAGTTTTCAATTAGAAGGCCAAGATTTTAAAAAACAACTAGTGATTTTGGAGCCTTCACTGCATGGTGGCAAACATAAGACAATTTAAGAGGATAACTCTTCAACAAATACTCGTAACTCATCTCATCTTCAGGTACAAGTCTTGGAACAGGTCGGATGAGTCAATCATTAAGAATCCCTGTTTTTTCCCCCACTAACTAAAAAGGGAGCTTACATGATGACCTTTGATGTAGAAGCCTACAGATGTAGGGGGATACAGATATATCCCACCTTGCTTATCTAGACTAGTTTGCATGAAGAGATAACATATTTGGGGCATATCTAATGTCATAGCTATCAGCTTTCTTTTTGTTGCTTAGAATGAATAAACAGATAGGAAAAATTACAAGCATACGAAATTTGTATGGGGTCCACTAAAGCCTTCTGGAAGTTTACAGCCCTCTTGGTAATGTGGGAGGGAAAAAACAATGGGAGAAAAAAATTCAGGCTCATTTAACAACGGTCTGCTTGTAAACCTGTCAGGAATCCATGTATGACATTACCACTTCGGCATGTAAGAGCAGATGCATCACCTCACATGGACTGCTTAATGCAGGCAATATTGTAAACAGCACTCTAGGGAAAGGTTTCAGAAGTGCATTTAATTGCATTTTCCACTTCTTGTAACAGCGAGGGATTAAACTGAGACAAAATGTAATGGAACCAGCTCTTTCCTATCTGCTTAAAGAAAGACAGGAAGCTAACTGAAAACTGTGTTTATTAACTTGCTAGGAAAAAAAAGTCTATCCAAAATTAATGAATTTATAAGCCTATTACTTCTCATGACTAATGGAGAATTCTTCAGCTGGAATCTAAATGAGTGTTATGAGAGGTTAAGAAATGAGGATTGTAACCTACTGCATTTATTTACAAGTGTTTAATTCTCATAACCTGATGAAGCTAACTAGGGACATTGCAGCATCCATGTGAAATGAGAAACAATGCTTAATTAGATATTGTACATTACTCAAGGATGTAACAGGTGGTATGTGTTACTCAGTATTCGTATCTGTTCATGAGAAATACCTATCTTCTGCACTGCTCTAATACTTGCCCATGATCTTTACACTTGCTAGAATGCAAATTCTGGAGGTTCTATCTGGAAGTTTTCTTCTATAAATTATAGTATTGTAAAATTTGTACTTATGCTGCTAGTTTCTTTTTCTGGAAGAATTCTTTGCTGGGATAAACAGCAGAGGAATAAAATATACCTCTTCAGACAAACAGTGACAGTGATTGAATCTGCATCTTCAATGTAGATCAGTGGATACCTGCATGTTTCAAGATAAAAGAACTTGATTGGTAAGCAGTGACAGTCTCCACTGTGGAAGGAATGATATGAAAAAACTCCAAAGAACAACTATTTAAGGTTCCAAGAAACAGTTATTGTAAATACTCATACTTGATATTATCTTTCTGCTTTTCAAGGAATAGTTTTTTTAATTCTGTATTCCCATACGCAGTATCTCTAGAGATGGAACACTTGACTGCCTGACTCACTAGAGCAATTAAGAATCATAATGTTAAGGCAGTAGTAAGGACATCTCTGAAGTTAATTGAAAATATTCCTAGGCTTAAAGTGTCACATTGTCTTGAGACTTGAGCTATTATATGAATATATAAGGATGGACATCTTAAATCAGACCAAAATTTCAGCAAGGCCAGAATTTAGTCTCTGACTGTTGCCAAAACCAGAAAGAATAAGGTAATTATGTGGTGATGTTCCCTTTGTATGCCTTGTCCATTTTGGCAATTTGTTGCTAAAGGAATTTTCAAGACAGATGGAGAATTGGGCCTGACAGGTCTTGATAGACATTTCTTCCAGAAATTAATATGATCTCCTTGGTTTTTGAGATCAGTGTGCAACATGGACCAAAGTCACTTGCTACTGCTTGCTCCCAGAAGAGTAGACGCAGCACTAGAGGAAGTTAGGAAGTAAGTGACAACTTTCCTTGTGTAACAGCAGTAAAAACGTTACGTGCATGTTAAACAAGCAAAGGAAAAACATCCTTTCCTACGCTTCTGTGGTGCCAGTCATTTGACACATCAGTTCCTCCTTGCCACCCTATTCCATCCAAGAAAACTCTATGCTCTAGGGTTTGGTTTAAGCAGCCTTTGCAACAACATTGGTTAACATGCACCCTTGCTTGCTTCATACCTCTGTTGTGTGACCAAGTACATTTCTATTAGGCATTACATTTTCATAAGGAGTTAACTTGCCCCACTTTCTAACCGGCATCTTCTTATAGGTGCAGAGACCTCAGCCTTTCTTCCTGAAAGACTCTAGGCTCAGAGCTTGGCAGGATGGGTTGGTTAATTTTACAGTTTAGGTGGGAGGCTAAGTTTGAAGGTTAGGCAGCTGGTCTTCACTGCTCCTCACCCTCCAACTTCAGCTGCTTCCATTTAGCTGGTGATGAAGACCTGTCCCTGACTCAGACACCAAACCAAACATGATATACAGTGAGTATTTGCTGTTGTCTGTATGTTGATCTGCTGTCTCTGCCTATACCTGAGTGTTTGGATGGGCATGGCCTTATCCTTATTATAATAGACCACCCGTTTGGTTTGTCTGATAGTTTAAAAAATGAAATTTGAGAGTTATATTTGGCCTTAGACTATACCATTTTTTCCATTATTGTAGAGTCCATAAAGCCCTGAGGTTCAAATCCTGAAATCAGTTGCTACTAGCAATACAAAAGTTTTTGAAGAATCTTTGACTCTGATTTTTAGTCTTGAGTTTTATTAAACACTAACTTGCAAAGTCCAATGCCTTTGTAAGGCAGGGTTGTTTTTCTCATTTATTTTATATTATAAGGGAATAAGTCCCTTTTTATTCCGTGATCATTTCTTTGTCCATTCTGAATTCTCTTTCTGATGACTCTGTCTTCTACTCATATGTACAGCCTTATTTCTCTCACCCTGCCATCTTGTCAGTTTTATTTTATCTTGATAAATACAACTGGGAGCTACTTAGTGTTTGAAGTGGAAGAATGAAAAAATAAAGGCAGCTTTTAAACTTCTGCATTCTGCCTGCCCTACACTCTCTCCCACAGCTCTTCAGTGGGTTAGTTTCATTTTGAATTGAAAAATACAATCAGGTTAACAAAGCAGCACCCAATTGGATTTTTTTTTTTTCACCACTAAATTAAATTATCCAGCTGATCAGATGAAGGGAGGTAGGCTCTGGAAATTCAGGGGAGTGATTAAAAAAACAAAACAAAAACAAACCCTGTCTGTTTAAAATGTAAGAGCACTAAAGCAAGCTTTTCTCCTAACTCCATCCCCAATTACTCTGTTATTCTGGTTATATTGTTTACTACAATATACCTCATTATATTGTTTAATACAAATGCACTGGGCAGTAGAAAAGAGGATTTCTTGAGAGGTCTTGCAGCAGTAGAGGTAATCTGGACTAGAGAGGCTGATCAACTGTAGCAGCCATGGACAAATTAGAAACTAAGAGGAATGGGAGACTCCTGAGTAAAAAGAGAAGCTTCGGAACAAGGAGACACAGCAGCTTTATTCAAATGTGTTTAGCATATTCATCTTTGCTCTTGTTCGCTCATGATAGGATCTACTTGAAGAGGAGTTTTAAACTGTGGTGTAGCCTGCTAATTATACGCACATACACACATGCACTCTTGGATTGCCTAATCACAACCAATCTCCAAAGAGATTTGAAACCTCTTTCATGAGCCAATTTCTGTTTGGCTTTCTTGCTGCTCTGTAAGACTTTTTTGGTTTATTCATCTTAAATATGGAAGACTTGATCCACAGGGAAATCTTAGTAGTTGCATTGTCCTAAGTTGGAGCTCCTGACTTTTACAGTATCTAGCAGAATATTGGCATTCAGGTTCAGTATCCAAATTACTTGTTTAATACTAGAGGCAGATCACGCTGAGCTGGCTAAAGGAGCTGATGAGCTCAAAATGTACCATTTTTAGGGGAAGGGAGGGCATTTTCAGTGTGTTTTCAATTGGATCACCCCTGTAATTGTGGATTCTTTCGGCTGGAGGAGAGCTAAAGCAGGACCAAGACATGCTGGACCACCTCTGGTAGATCCATGGTAGATCCCATGCTTCACAATGGGATTCACAAATACAACTTCTTTAGTAGGACCCTGTATTAGCTTCCCAGATGTGAACTCTGGAGTACCTTAAATCCCTGCCTTCTCTGAGTTTAGGCTCTTATTTTGACAGAGTGAAATATATCTTTTTGCAACAGATTTGCAGTAGCTTTATAGGGGAGTAACTAGGGCATAAAGTAAAATGAGGAAATACTGAGAAGGTTTTGAATAAAGAAAATAAAAAGTCCATTTTTCTGCTTTATTATTCTGCCATTCAATTGTGCATTGCTAAATGAAAAAAAAAAATCATTATAAGCTATATTTCCCCATTTTAAAATGATGGATGAAATGCATGAAACAAAATAATGTTGTAAAGAAAAACATAAATGAAAAATATCCAATAATCACTCCAAATTCACCTCTTCAGTTTCAAGATCTTTGATGGCATTGCATCCACTTACCGTAGGTCTTTATATGGAATCCTTCTTTTTCTGTTGGATTATGTTAGAGAAATCATATGACCTAAATACAGATCTAATCTAAGCAGATGCCCATCAAATTATTTGCAGTGTGCTTGTATGTGGCTTTCCGTGCTTTGAGTCCTTGGAGTGATGATTGTCCTTTAATTTGTTTTTCCTGCTGCTTTTTTCTTAAAAACAAAGTTATAATATTATATGCTTGCTCTCTCTCTCTTTCTCTTTCTTTGTTTCTCTTTGTCCACCCAACTTCACGCACTCTGTAGTCTGAAAAGATTGCAAGATTTTAGCACACGTATTAATTATAGTCTCTCTGGTTCCTATACAACTGAAGAGAAATATGGATTATTTTAAAATTCTTTGTGTGTTGAAATGAATTAAAATTTTGAATGCCTATTTTTCAATGTATGAGCTTACTGGGGATAGTAAAAACATGAGATTTGTGTGTGCACTGAAATGAATTACATCTAGTTATATCTACTTGCTTTGACTTTCAAATACAGATTTGTGGTATATGCATACATACCACAGAGAGTCAGGTAAAATGTTGCAGCAAAGCTATGTGGACCTGTGGAATTGACTGGGAGCTCCAATATGCTTCTGACCTGGCCATCAAGATACTGTACAGCTATGATAGCTTTCCTATGATGAGTTCAGTGTGAACTTATTTCTTACTTTCAGTTGTCTCCCTACTGACTGAGGTTTTCATGGTCAAGTAAAAAATGGTCACCCTAATTAAATGCAAATGCTCTAGGTCACTCTTTCCTGGACAGCTTTGAATAAGAGAACAAAAACCTTTGAACTGAAACCTGACTTTAAATGGGAACAAGTGCAGA
The DNA here is from genome assembly GCF_000699145.1 of Aptenodytes forsteri. Lineage (NCBI taxonomy): Eukaryota > Metazoa > Chordata > Aves > Sphenisciformes > Spheniscidae > Aptenodytes > Aptenodytes forsteri. Next base: position 1,284,846 of record NW_008794260.1, read on the forward strand.
ATGGATTTGTGAAATAATATGTTCATGGGACACGATGTCACCAGCTTTTGATAAAGAGGTTCAGTTGAGGTCAAAGAAGTCGATACGAACATTATGTTTGACAGGTTCAGATATAGCCAGCAGGTGCTCCTAATAGCTTGAATGAAATGCTTTTGGATGAGAGAGGGACCTTTATTGTCCCTATATGTAGTCCCTATATGAGGACTACAGACTGGGGCACACTTCAACTAACTTTAAATCTCCCAAAGTTAGATGTCCAGGTTTGACCTACTCACTCAAGATTTGTTTACAGTCAGCAAAGAGTAATAGGCATTCTTAGACTGCAGTTTGTCTGACCTCTCTTAGATGTTCCTACCTTGGGAATATTAGGGTGAGGTGAGTCACTCAAGTTTCTAGTTCTCTCCATAGGGAACCTTGGATGACTATGTCAGGCCGTGATACCCACCTTCAAGATGCCAGAGTAAGATCCTCCATAATGACCGGTCATAAATATACCATTGTAATTTTTATTCCCTAATTTGCTTTCTCAGGAGTTGCATGCATGAAGATCTACATGTATATGCCTCTGAGACATAGGGAGGACGTGGGAGCTGACTCTGAATATGCAGCAATGTGAACATTGATCTAATAATTGCTTATAAGTAATTGCTAAGATGGAGAATAGATGTATCTGCCTGGCTGTCGCAGATGAACTAAGTGAAATTCATCATGTATTCATGCAGAATCTCTATCAGTTCTTCTGGAAGATATTTTCTATCTGAAGAGTGGCAAAATCTCAACATAATTGTCTCTGAGTTCAAATAAAGTGAATGCGCTCAAAGGATTTTATTGCAAATGAGCTTCTGAGACATTAATGCAAAGAAGAGAATGGTTATGGTGTCTTCAGTTTGTTTGTTTATCTCTCTTGGCCTGAATTTATGACAGCTGTCTGGAAACCTTCCACTGGGAAATGCACATTCAACAACATTTCAAATGTTCCACCAAAACATGTCAAATTCTTCTAATTTCCCAATTGGATCCAGGAAGGTTTCTTAGGAAAAGTCTGTTTGATTAACAGCCGGCTTTCTGCTTCTTTGGTACTCCCCATGGCAAGCTCCTGCAGTGCTGGTAACCTGGGGAGGCCAAAGGAACGCTGCCTCCAGTGAAGGCTTCTGGGTTCCCTGCTGTGCACCCAGGCACTGGAAGCCCTGGGGACCTCCGCTTGCCTTGCAGCTCCTAGAACTTCCAGACTACTGGCCACATGGCAGAAATCCTGGCAGTAGGCCAGCTTAAATTTGAGGAAGGTTGGAAAGTTGCACCAGAAAAAAAATGAAGCAAACTGTATTTTTCCTAAAAGAATGATATCCAGGAATTGCCTTTCAAAGAGAAATATCTGTGTGCTGCTCAGATGGCCTGAAATGGATAAGAGAGGGCAACTATTTAGCAGTATGATTCAAGATGGTAAAAGGCTTTTTGAACAGAGACCTTCTGTTGGTTACAATGAGGCAGAAGCTGAGTCCTGGCACCTGTATTTTGCACCTTTGTGAGAGAGCTCTTTACCAGTTTATGATCGTGGTCTGATTAGGGAAAAGTTGCATGCTTAGTACATTAATCAGTTTGAACTGATGAGCAATTCATTGCAGATCTGGCTCATATTGAATGTAACATTTTAGAAATTGGACGAGCTTCTCAGCTGACTCTTCAGATGGAGATAAAACTGGTAGAGATGGTTGCTAGGACCTAAGTAAAGATCTGCTGTAGGCAGACCTCAGCCCTGCTATAGCTAGAAGAAGATGTACATTTACAACTAGGAGAAGGTCTTTTATACGAGTACAATTGCATCACCACTGTAGAGGGTGACATTGCAGTCATTTAGTCAAACTGGCATAGTTAAAGTGGTACAAATACATGTATTTGTGGGTACTTAAAGCGATACTTTCCTGATACTAGTTCAGGCAAGTTCTGGGGAGAATCAGCAGAAGTTTGAATAAAGTAACACACCTGCAGAGTCAGTGCAGCAATCAGTAGTGAGCATGGCTGAAAAATTTCAGGGAGATGCACCAGACAGATTACGGAAGATTCGCTAAATGAAGATTGGCTAAATAAAGATTGGCTAAGCGAAAGATGACTGGTCTTTTCTGGAAAGGTCAGGAAGCTAAGAATAAACTAGGGTTTTTGTGAAGAGGAAAACAGAGCTAGGAAAATTGGTGTGAAGAAGAGAGGATGAAGAGCTAATAAAGTACATGCTATTCCCCAGTTTCTTCAGAGACAGGATTTTGTGCTGTACACATATTATAGCTTTACTCGAAACAGTTCCCTGGAGGCTGGGCTGAAAATTAAGATATATGTTTCAAGGCAAAATGAATATGAAATATTATTGCTTTGTAAATGAAAGCAAACATTAATTAGGTTGCAAACAATCTAAAAAAAAGGAAAATTCATTAAACATTCTCTTTTTTGTGACATGTATGTAAAATATGGGTACAGAATAATCCAATTACAAGCATTTTCACATTATTGGGCCAAGCTGTTAGTGAAATAGGATGCATAATTTTCATACTATAAAGGAGTGTTGTCCCTGTGGTCTTCATCCTTTTACTTTAATATCTCCTGTGTAATGATAAACAAAGATCCAAAGATGACACCAGCACTGCTGAAATGTACAATATGGGTGTCTAATATAATTATAATTAACAGTTTCCATTCATTTGCAGGATATACCCTGATGGCATTGCTCAAGAGAGGGGGAGCATTAGTGGTAATTATGCTTTGACTTTGTAATGTTGGATTGAAATGATGGTTTCTGACAAAACCAGAAATAAAAGACTGGTTGCTTCGAATAGTGTAACAACACTGCCATCTAACTGCTCCTACAGAGAATCACAAATTATCAGCTGAGAAAAATACTTGTAGAAAAATCTACAGTCCTTGTATTTTTTATGGTGACTGCATAAAGATAGTCTCTCTATATATATTTAAAATCAGAAATTACCTGATTTTGCTTTTTCAAGGAGTAATATTAAACCTTTGTACTTGTTCTGAATTTGATTGTAAGCAGTGAAATTTGGTTTATCTTTGAATGACAGAGGAGAAGTTAAAACCGTAATAGAAATGTACTTGACTCTGGAAATTTGGCTTTGCCCAGGGACAAGATACAAGACAGTGTGTATACTGGAGGACAGTGAAAAGCCAAAGGAAACAACAGACTGCATGATCACAGGAATTTCTACATCAAATCACACAATTGGACTACCAGTTTGCTACCTTGTACCTAACAAATGCTCCAGAAGGATGTTGAAGAACATTTAAAATAGAAAATGGTAAATAACTAACTCACAGATGGTATCAAGCTATAAGGTTCTGTCTTATCTTTATGCTACCTCATGTAGATTGAGGTGGTCTCATTATTACTATTTTTTCACATTCCATTACTGCTGCTTCTGAAAGTGACTCTGAAAGTGCTTTCACCAGCAAACAGGACACTGAGTACAAAAGTTTCTTATTTCCATGCTCTAAACCTGAAGTCCTTCAAGCCTATTGGAGGGTGGATTTTTTTCTATACCTGATATAAGGGGCTTCCAACAATTCTTATTCTGCTCTTTTTTTTCTGAGTTCCCTTACTATCTCCAATATTCAACTTTTCCAGACATTTTTATTGTGTCTCGTTATTTTCATCATCTGTTTTTAAATCTTTTTGCTTTCTGTTACTTTTTTTTTTAAGAGAAAAAACTGTGTGACATAATCAAATTACATAATTCCATCAGATTAGGTAAAATCAATGTATCCTTTACAACTCTATTTTGTTGTCTTGTTTTCCAGTTAGCTGAGATGGAACTAAACATAACACAGTTTCAAGTGAATCCAAAGGGATGGGAGCTAAGCCTGAAAGATCTACAGAAAAAGATCTAGAGTCAATAGACCTGGAAGAAAAACAAAATGAAATAAAAATGAGGTGAGTTTTTCTTTTGTTCCAAAGAGCTCCTAAAAGTCAGTGGGGTTTAAGATCTTAAAACACTTAAAAAAAAAAAAAAAATCTGTTGATCTTTACCTATATCTCAACAGGAATGTTCAAAATGAAACACAAGTATGGACCAGAGCTTTCCATCTTTATTTTTCAGTGTTATGATGATGTTGAAAGCCGAGCTGCTCTTACAGGGCTTTCAAGCTCTTTAAAAGCCAAATGACATGAGAGGGAAAAATGCAGAATCTCTTTCTCTGCCTGCCATAGCTCTGCAATGCTTCACTCAAAGCTCCAATAGAAGACAGAGAAAAACAAGTACTTTAGGCTGAATTATTATTAAATTAGATATTTTACTTGGGTAGAACAGGCAATTTAAAAATCCATATAGATTTTTTGCAGGAACGTTCACTATGGTCACTGTCCAGAAGGCTGAAAATACCACATGGATAATAAGCTATCTTCAGGCTTTTTGTGAGACAAAGTACATCTTTCAGCAGAACATATTTTTTCAAGGTTAGCTGCTCAGGACTTAATGAGATGAAATATGTAATTTAGAAGCATGAACATGGTTTCATCTAGTTTCACCTATGACAAACAACATAGTATAATAGTCACCATGGAGACACCTTTTTCTGCTTTATGCTTACAGCGTATTCTCAGCCTGCAGTAGCTGCTTCAGAAGTTGATGGAGCAGGCTAAGTTTATGATTGCCACCTGGTGGCTACTAAAGAAAATCAATTAGTTTTTGGAAGCTCCAGGATTATTAAGGAATAGCAGTACTGACGGTGCTTTGGTAAAAAACAAACAAACAAACAAACAAACAACAAAAACATTTCTGGAGATTCAGGTGGAATCCTGTGGAAAAGCCAGCTGAAATTACGCAGAGAAATGTATGCAAAATTTTCATTCATTCTTTGTCACGTGTTTCATTTTTTTAAAGAATATTTAGATGTTAAAAGAGAAACCAACACATTGAACACATGAGCTGAGATTTAGTCAATATGTCATTCATGAGGGGCTCCCTGAACTACGTTCCATCAACATATACAGACAGTTTTTTTCTTAAGGGCTCAAATTTTTTTTGAGTGAAACTTATTTATAAGCAGTAGCACTGTTTATAAACAACAAAAACCAACAACAAAACCCCTGCAAAGTTCATTTCCTGCATTTGTTGTTTGCCCTACATTTACAATTAGATGCTAGGGGAACTTCTATTATGGAAATAACAGTCAGAGCAAGCAAAGAACATATGTTGTCAAGATTTAAAATTCTGGATTACAAATCTCCCTTCTGGTTTATGATGAACTCAGTATCATTGACTCTTCAGGCTTGCTGTAATGAAAAACTAAAGGAAGTTGCATTATTAAGTCACCAGCAAATGCCCAACTGTTTCAAATAACAGACTAATGGTACTTTAACCAACAGAAAATTAAATTCATGACTCTGGGATCACTATGCCATTTAAAAATAGCTAGAACTGGTTAGAATTTTTTTTTTCTCCCTGTGATTTAAAACAAAAAAAAGTATTTGAATAAAGAAAAGTTGTGAATGCAAAGTAAAATATTGGGATTTGGAAATCCTGTGCCTCATGGTGGATGGAAAGTCTGACTCTGTCTTCCTCTTCTCTGGACCAGGTGTCCTAAGCAGGCGCATCCCTGGAGGATCGCCTTTTGGAAAGAGGAGGTAATGAGTCATTAAGTCCCTGGACGTGATGGATGATGTGAAATGTATTACAGCAAGATGCTGAGACTTGAAGAAGAAAAAGGATATGAAGCAAGCAAATTTATCTGCCCTCTTGACTATTTCATTCTTGTTTCCAGGCTCTCCTTTTCTGTCCCCATTAATTTGGAACTGGAAACGTGTCACACATGGTGGCAAAAGAACAAAAAGTGCAGGGCGACAGTGCCCACTAGCCTGAAAGTGAGGGCACTTGCATGAAGGATGCAGATCTCAGCCACAGGAAGAAATTGAACCACCATCACCCACATGCTGCATACATTTAAACCACTTTATTGAAAAAAGTATGAGCATGTGCAGTAATACAAGGAGGGCAAGAAGAAAGAAGATAAGAAAGAGAAAGGAATTAACTTTTTCCTCCCATAGTATCATAAAGGTTGCTAAATCTCCTCTCCCTCATTTCAATTCAATACTTGGGCATTTGGAGAAAAAGCAGGGATACCTCACATAAGGAGAGGAATAACGTTTGATATTCTTGCATATATTCTTCTTGCAGTGCTGAATATGGTGTCCAAATCCTGGGGAGAAATTTATTTTAAGAATATGGAATTCTTATGGTTATGGAGAATAGGGGAGGTTTATATTTCCTCTGACTAGCTTAAACAGTTTTCTGAGTATGTTTATATTCAATGAAGAACTTTATTTTCCCACATATTTTATAGAGCCTGTTTACCTGACTCAGAGCTGTAGATTTGCTGTAGAGCTGGTAAGAGATGTCAGCTAGGCACTGCAAACCTCAATTTGCATTAGATTTATTTGTTTATTTAATCCATTATGCTTATAATGGATGTATTCATGCATTTTATTTAGGGTACAAATTTATTTATCCAGTTTTAAAATTTGACACTTCAGGGACATCTCTTAAGGAGTGAAATGAGGTCTGAATTATAAACGAGACAGAGCATCAACACCTAAATTGGAATTTTGATTACCAGAAGATCAGAGAAGAGGAGGTTGTTCAGCTCTAAGTTTTTGATTCAATTACACACAATACAGGACCTGGCAGAGAAATTCAGTTCCAACTTTCTAAATGCTAAGGTTTATTAAGAAAGAGACTGTTCAGACCCTACAGAATATTTGTTTCATGTCCATCTTTGCTTTAAACAAAATATTGTGTAAGTTCAAAGGCAGGATAGATTGGTGTTACTGCTGAACTTACTGCTCTGGCTGAAGATGAAGAAACAATTCGTAACTGCTTTCCTATGAGCAAATTTTGCCCCAGATTCTGTGCTTCTGGAAGATATAGTATTGACATCCATAACAAGTCATGCAATAATGATAAACAAAAAAACCCCACCTCACAGCCCATGAAATGAATGCAATCTGTAAAGCCTCCATAGAGCAGCTGTGGAACTACTTGACTGTAGCAGAATTCCTCCTGCTCAGTATACCAATCCCTTGAGTAACCAAAAATTGCCTACACCTACGAGCAGAAATTCAAAATATTAATGAAGCCAAGAATGACATACTGGGATTATGAGGGCAAAAAGTTCCAGAATGGTTTACTGCAGACAAGTCGGAGTAACTTTGATCCTACCATGTTCTGTCAAAAGGAGTGTGCGACTGGATTTAGGACCTAGAGGATGTGAGCTGTATGGATGCCTCAGTACCAAACCACCCATGGTGCCAGTTTCTTTCCATTTCCTTAAAACATGAGATAAACTTCCGGGTGTTTTAAATCACATGAGTCTAAACTGACTGTGACATGGCTTCCATGTATGATTTGATATTTCAAAACACTCAGGGTTTGGATGCAGTTCTTAATACACATTCTGTTGTTTTGCAAGACTGATTTTTACAGCTCTGTGTGGAAGATTTGAATTTTTATAATGCCGTCACAATCATAAAACACCTTGAAGAAAATATATAATTATATGTTATTTTGGTAAAATAGGAATAGAGAGTGCTCCACTCACTGATATAAAAAGAAGACATATTTGATTTGAAGCTGACACTGATTTTCCCCTGTGTGAATATAACGTTATGTATAATAAAGTTAATATTGACAAGAAAGGTGTATTTCTTATATCATATAATTTGGATCATTCAAAAGTAAGTTTATTATGACTCCTTGCTATTGGCTACACCCAGTTCTTACTGTAGCACTACAATAACTTTGCTGTATTCTTCAATCTATTTAATATAACAGATTGTTTGTTTTCTTTATTATTTTTCCCCCCAAATACGAAATTCTTGCTGGTTCTTGCTGGCAGAAAAAAAAGGTTAGTACACTCATTTGCTGCAGAGATGTAACATGAATTATAATTTTTTAAGCTAATGAGCAGCTTTTTGATATTTTTTTAATCGGGAACAAAACCTCAGAGCAGTGTGTTTTCAAGGACAAGAGGATTGGTCACCTTATGAAGAGAAGTGCGTTTCCACGGTAGTCTGGAAAACTAGTCTTAGTAGTAGTAAAGGATGCCTTTAAAATGGTGAAGGAAAAAAAAAACCACAAACCTGAAAAAATAAACCCCTCAAAATTACAAATAATTTTCATAATGACAAAAAAATACTAAATTCTTGAACCAGCTTCTAGTTTGTTTGGGAAATTTTGTTTCTGACTTTTAATTTTGTTCTTACATTCTGGACTTTCACTTGCTAATGTGCCAGACACAGGCTTTGACTTGCTTTTTCATTGCTACACAAATTGTATTATTAAATTTCATACAGGACTGTGTGTCTATGCCTAGTAGTCCTTCTCCTAGTGTCCGACCTAAATTTCATACAGGACTGTGTGCCTAGTAGTCCTTCTCCTAGTGTCCGACAACATATCCATGTACTACATTCAGCTGTAACTCCAGTATTAGCTATTTCTGAAATCTGTATTTTCTTCTGAATTTAAGCTTTCTTAAAGTCCCTGATTGATTTACGGGGGAGGGAGAGAAGCCTCTACTCAAAAGCCCACAGACAGTCCAGAGAAGATTTCTATAACAGGAGAAAATGTAAGGCATAAAATATTTGCCTAAGGATTTTTTCCAACCCTACCTACTATGTAGGAAATTGGGATACAGATCATACAAAGCCTGTAAAAAACATATTTTCTATGAATCTTCATAAGCAGCATACAAAGCCTGTAAAAAACTTATATTTTCTATGAATCTTCATAAGCAGGAAGAATTAAGTCTCCTCTTAGCAGGACATAAACGGTAGTACATAGGAGTGCAGCATTGCTCCTGGTAGCTTTCTAAAATCTTCCAAGAAAACCAAGGCTTCTCTGAACTATCTGAGGAATAGCATAAGTAAAGTAAAATGTCTAATTATGCGTATTACTCTGGTTTAATTGTCCCTGTGACAAAAATTACCTGATAATCTTTATTAAATCACTGTCAGATTAAAACAATGCGGAGATGAAGACATCTATGCATTTGACAAGAAGAGATATACTCCCGTTCTGGAAAGATAAAGATTTCTAAGAGTGCAAATCTCTCAAACCCCTGAGACTAGGGGAACGAAGTCCCACCCATCGTAAGTGAAGATCAGATTCAAGACCACCTGAGGAACCTGAACATGCATAGGTCCATGGGACCCAACCAGATGCATCCCAGGGTCCTGAGGGAATTGGCTGATGTCGTTGCCAAGCCACTCTCTGTGACATTTGAAAAGTCATGGCAGTCAGGTGAAGTTCCCGGTGTCTGGAAAAAGGGAAATGTCACATCCATTTTTAAAAAGGGTAAAAAGGAGGACCCTGGGAACTACCAATCAGTCAGCCTCACCTATGTGCCTGGTAAGATCATAGAACAGATCCTCCTGGAAGTTATGTTGAAACATGTGGAAGACCGGGAGGTGATTAGAGAGAGCCAACATGGCTTCACAAAGGGGAAATCATGCCTTACTAATCTAGTGGCCTTCTACGACGGAGTGACTGCATCAGTGGACAAGGGAAGAGCTACAGATGTCATCTACCCAGACTTCTGTAAGGCCTTTGATACAGTCCCACACAACATTCTTGCTGCTAAATTGGAAAGATATGGGTTTGATGGATGGACTGTTAAATGGATAAGGAGTTGGCTGGATGGCCACGTCCAAACTCTTACAGTCAATGGCTCAATGTCCAAGGGGAAAGCAGTAATGAGTGGTGTCTCTCAGGGGTCCGTACTGGGTTGGCTGGATGGCCACGTCCAAACTCTTACAGTCAATGGCTCAATGTCCAAGGGGAAAGCAGTAATGAGTGGTGTCTCTCAGGGGTCCGTACTGGGACCAATCTATTTAATATCTGCAATGCTAGAGGCTTGGGGAAGAGTGGCTGGAAAGCTGTCCAGCAGAAAAGGACCTGGGGGTGTTGGTCGACAGCCGGCTGAATATGAGCCAGCAGTGTGCCCAGGTGGCCAAGAAGGCCAATGGCATCCTGGCTTGTTTCAGAAATAGTGTGGGCAGCGGGACTAGGGAAGTGATTGTCCCTATGTACTTGGAACTGGTGAGGCCGCACCTCGACTACTATGTTCAGTTTTGGGCCCCTCACGACAAGAAACACATTGAGGTGCTAGAGCGTGTCCAGAGAAGGGCAACGAAGCTGGTGA
>NW_008794260.1:1295144-1296787 GCF_000699145.1 Aptenodytes forsteri
TAGGACAAGAGGAAATGGCCTCAAGTTGCACCAGGGAAGGTTTAGATTGGATATTAGGGAAAAGTTCTCTAAAAATGTTGTCAAGCATTGGAACAGGCTGCCCAGGGAAGTGGTTGAGTCACCATCCCTGGAGGTATTTAAAAGATGTGTAGATGTGGTGCTTAGGGATATGGTTTAATGGTGGACTTGGCAGTGCTAGGTTAACGGTTGGACTCAATGATCTTAAAGGTCCTTTCCAACCTAAATGATTCTGTGATTCTATGACCAAGACCACAGTGGGATTGAGCGCACCCTCAGAAAGTTTGTGGCTGACACCAAGCTGAGTGGTGCAGTATGCTTGAGCGAAGGCATGCCATCCAGAGGGACCCTGACAGCCTTGAGGGGTGGGCCCATGTGAACCTCATTAAGTTAAACAGGGCCAAGTGCAAGATAGGGGCAATCTCCAGTATCAGTACAGACTGGGGGATGAATTGAGAGCAGCCCTGCAGAGAAACGGTTGGACTCAATGATCTTAAAGGTCCTTTCCAACCTAAACAATTCTGTGATTCTATGACCAAGACCACAGTGGGATTGAGCGCACCCTCAGAAAGTTTGTGGCTGACACCAAGCTGAGTGGTGCAGTATGCTTGAGCGAAGGCATGCCATCCAGAGGGACCCTGACAGCCTTGAGGGGTGGGCCCATGTGAACCTCATTAAGTTAAACAGGGCCAAGTGCAAGATAGGGGCAATCTCCAGTATCAGTACAGACTGGGGGATGAATTGAGAGCAGCCCTGCAGAGAAACACTTAGGGCTATTGGTGGATGAAAAATTGGACATGAGTCGGCAATGTGCGCTTGCAGCCCAGAAAGCCAGACTTTTCCTGGGCTGCATAAAAAGAAGCGCATGGGGTACTGTGTCCAGCTCTGGGGTCCCCAATACAAGAAAGACACGAACCTGTTAGAGCAGATCCAAAAAAGGGCATGAAAAAGATCAGAGGGCTGGAAGACCTCTCCTATGAAGGAAGGCTGAGAGCTGGGCTTGTTCAGCTTGGAGAAGAGAAGGCTCCGGGGAAACCTTATTGCAGACTTTCAATATACAAAGGGGGCTTATAAGCAAGATGGAGAGAGACTTTTTACCGAGCCCTATAGTGACAGGACAAGGGCCAATGGTTTTAAAGTGAAAGAAGGTAGATTTAGATTGGACATAAGGAAGAAATTTTTTATGATGAGAATGGTGAGACACTGGCACAGGTTGCCCAGAGAAGTTGTGGATGCCCCATCCCTGGAAGTGTTCAAGGTCAGGTTGGACATGACTTTGAGCAATCTGACCTAGTGAAAGATGTCCCTGGCTATGGCAGGGGGGTTGCGCTAGATGAGCCCCAGGGCTCAGTTTTGGGGCCAGTCTTGTTCAATATCTTTATCGATGATCTGGATGAGGGGATTGAGTGCACCCTCAGTAAGTTTGCAGACGACACCAAGTTGGGCGGGAGCGTTGATCTGCTCGAGGGAAGGAAGGCTCTGCAGAGGGACCTGGACAGGCTGGATCGATGGACTAAGGTAATTGTATAAGAGTCAACAAGGCCAAGTGCCGTGTCCTGCACTTCAGCCACAACAACCCCATGCAGCGGTACAGGCTTGGGGAAGAGCGGCTGGAAAGCTGCCTG
>NW_008794260.1:1297317-1304295 GCF_000699145.1 Aptenodytes forsteri
TGGTTGAGTCCCCATCCCTGGAGGTATTTAAAAGACAAGTAGATGAGGCACTTAGGGACATGGTTTAGTGGACATGGTGGTGTTGGGTTGATGGTTGGACTCGATGATCTTAGAGGTCTTTTCCAAACTCAATGATTCTATGATTCTATGATTCTATGATCCCTAAAGGTCCCTTCCAACCCAAACCATTCTATGATTCTATGATTCTATGAAATGCTCAGGGGATATTAAGCAGGAGACAATAGTATGGCATGGAAGAGGACTGGATAAGCTAAGTGGGTAGAAGTCATGAACACATGCTTGAAAAAATCTTTGCTTGCTTGGTTCAGTAAATGCATTTGCTTTTGAAGACCATAGTCCGTCACTTTCAGTCTAGAGTATAGACTAGTGTAGTCTCATGAAGCTTTATTAAGAAAAGTGGAACAACTCAACCTTAAACTAAAAAAGATGGAAAATATGTTATAAAGAAAAAAAGCAGAGCAGGGTTCTTGAAATAACATTACATATATATCAAAAGCTTAATGAGTTTTACTTTGGTTTACACATACTCTGTTTCCTTCCTCTCATCCCCACGTGAATAATGGCCAGCCAGAGAAAATATTTCATTCCGTGCTCCAAATGGTTTTCTTAAAATGGGAACCACACTTAACTGGCATTTGCTTTATGCCTGATGATTTTGAATACATAAAGTGAAACCTTGATCTTGTTGCAGTCAGAGAGAATTTGACCACAGGTTTGAAATAAAGTCGAGGCCTCACGTCTCCTCCTAGGAAGCCAGAGGCCTAATGATGTACCGGCATCGCTGGCCCACTGGTTTTAATCTACTGAGTCAGTGAAATTACTCTCATTTGCAATGTCTGAAGCTATTCATGGCAGGGAAAATTAGGCTTCATACCATTCTGACATGCGAAAGGAGTTTGTAATAAATCCGTATGTTGAAATAGAACAGTCGTGGTGGACTTCATTCACCCATTACATGCACCTGCCTGTGTGAACAGGTGGTTAGGTCAAAAAGGTGGGCGGCTGTGAAGGTGTGAGTAAAGATCTCAGGTAGGTTACAGGGCTGTGAGGAAACTGAGAGACTTTTGGCCTATTTCCTCACCATATTTATGGCTCAGATTGTTACAAATAAGTTTTTATTTTCACCCATTGTTTGCCGCAGTACCTTATGCCAACTTCACTGTATTTTGGTTCATCTTGTCAGGAGGGTCAACACTGACTTCCACAGACATGTTGCCATCGTTAACCGTCACCCAAAATAGTTCCTAAAACATTTGAAATCTGACTTGTAAACATCTCTGTACTTACCTCTTTGAACAGTTGTTTTGTTATCAATCCCTTTTGAGAATAACCAATCCTTGTGTGACCAGACAGACAAATATCTAATACCACTTATTAATTCAGATCCTCATTGTAAACTATTGAATATCCCATAGGTAATAAATGAACGTATATTTTTGCAGATGTCACACCATTGAAATTTGACATACACATGATCTAAAAATTAAATGCTTTTCTTTTATGGGTATTATTTTTCATTTCTTGTAATTTTATTCCCTTCATAAGAAATCTGAGATGAACAGCTGTAAAGTACTGATGTTATGTTATACAGTACAGTCTGGAAAACCAGTTGAATATGAGGAAATTCCCTCAATCTTTATATTTTTGTCAGAGGCATTTTATGAAATAGGTAGCTGCAGTCCAGGTCAGAACACAAGTTCTTTTCTTTTTTTTTCCTTTTTTTGTTTGTTTGTTTTTCTTTTGAGGAAAAAGGAAAGTTGTTTAAATTTAATCATTATTTAAAATCATTATCCCCCCCTACACCTTGGGTTTAATTTCATTCACAAATCCCTAGTACCCAAAAAGTCAGACTCACTGTTTGCATCTTTAAATTTATTCTTAGTAGAGCATTAGTTTTAGTATTTTTTCACAATCTTCAACAGTTTCTCCTGTCATTTTGAAAACAAGTTTTTCTGTGAGTCATTGTAATAAATTATTTCATCAAAGTTCTCTGTAAAAAATTAAAGATAGTATTAGTTGCTTAACTTAGGTTGCTATAATAATACAATATTTATTATATTATTACAATTTACAGCTTTTTTCCTTTTTTTTTTTTTTTTTTTTTCTCCTGACAGGACCACGTAGCCCTCTTTTCAATGCTAAGAATCATAGGACATTCCATATAGTTAAAAAACACTGATGCCAGTTTAGCCCATTTTAAAAAAAATCCAGTCCTTAACTCTGAAGAAAGGAAAAACAAAAAAAAAGGAAGGAAAAGAAAAAGGAAACAAGATTAAACACAGTTAATTAAAATTGCTTTTAACATGAGATTTCTGTTCATACAATTTGGGAATAACAGAAGAGTAGAATAATTTTAATTGCAAATCTGTTAACATAAGAATGTAATTTGTAGCTGCATAGTTCAATATGAATCTTTAAAAGGTCAAGAATCTGGTTTTGAACAAAACAAAGGAAAACAAACAAATGAAACCAAGCAGCTTCTGAAGAACTACATAAATAAATTGTCATTAAGGGTTAATAATAAAAAATGCAATTATCAGAATTCTTTAATTTAATTTTCACTTGCAGGAGTGAAAATATTTTCAATTTTTTTCAATATTTCTTCTTGTATTTATAATCCTGTGTAAGTTTTTGCATATTCAAACCCTGAATGAAGCTTGTTAGATTTCAGAAAAAGAAAGGTCTATCAAATCAAAGCTCAAAGCTTTGGCTCAACATGACTTTTGCATAGAGCTGCAGCTAATTATTTGACCAACCACTTGGACAAACCTTTGGAACATTTCAATCTTTCAGCTGTTCACATGTGTATTTGTCTTATCCATGTGAGTTTATATGTGCTCAAAGGGACCTTGGGCTTTCCAAATCCTCCTTGAAGTCAGTGGAAGGACTTGCACTGAAACTGGCGGGTTTTGATCCATGGCATTAATCCTAGTTCCATCTAAATGAAAAGCATGAGTCCCATTGAATTCAGTGGACCTGTGGACTGGTGACGGATAGGAAACTGATGGGAGAACATCTCTCTGTGAATGAAAAAGTAAATATTTTTTGTTTGGTTGGTTTTGTTTTTGTTTTCTGCACGTGTAGCAAATATAAAGTAGGAGAGCTTTACATCTTATCAAATGCATTTAATTTTTCAGAGGGCTGCTGAGGCAAAAATATGTCCTAGGTCAGAATGGTGACTCTGTCAGAGAAAGGGAAAGGTGGGAGGAGGGAAGGAATGGGAGAAAGAAAAGACAATTTTTTTTTTCTTCTGTCTTTGTTTTTACTGGTCTTCTCCAAAACCCACAAAAACTAGTGACTATTTTTCCCATTGTTCACAGGCCTGATATCCTCCAACGGATGTAGCTCCTGTAAAGTGCTAGGTGCTCTTCACTATAAAATGAAATGACCAGAACTGAGCACACTTGGTTGAAATCCTGTATTCCCCGTGCAAATTATAATAAATGCTGTCAAAATTAGGCAATGTTACCAGGTTATTGACTGCTTAATATATAATCTGTCAACATTCCTCAGAGAAGGAAGAGAGCATCTCTCTCCCACATGTGTGCAGTAACCAGACCTTGGATATTTTTACGAGGCCAATTAATAGTTCATTAATTTGTGTCCATTGGAGCAACACCAGAAAAGAAACAGATAAAAATACTTCTTTTTCTTTCTCATTCAGTAAAGAGTAGCCTGCTGATTAGAGAGAGGACTGATGTGCATTCACAGGAAACTCAGTCACTGCATTCTAGCTGGTATAGGGTTATCACTTCATCCTCCATCTCTATTTCATGTGAAAAAGCTGGTGTAGGAGCTTAAGTCTAGTAAAAAACTTCAGAAATGTGAATCCCTGGTGGAGATAGGTACTTCCTGGATGCTCAGAGAATGACTCCGACAGGGCAGGGCTAAAATAAGACTATCCTGTTCAGATCACTGGCTTAGGTGACACCTTCCTCAGTAGATTGTCTTTTTATATCACCAGGTCTTATTGTGTATTCCACTTCATCCAGCTTAATTCAGAGGTGTATATTCACCAATTATAAGACACATAGCAGTGTGGTGCTGCAATGCTCAGTGTTGTCCTGACTAAAGATGCATTCAGATAAATCTTGCAGCAGTGTATGAAGATATTATTTCCCTCTGCTGCCTGCTTTATCCCTCTGACAGAAAGTACCCTTCTTTCTTTAATTCCCCCTACTGCTAAAGACTCAATGGAAAGGTATGTCTGCCCGCATTACAGATGTCCCAGTTGGCAATCTAGTCTTCACCCAAATGCCCCTCATTTTGCACTGGAGTGGAACATCGCGTCTTCTCTTCTGCTTATCCTACTCTGGAACAATAAATCCTGGCAAAATCATACAGGGGGGCAGCTGGAAGGGGTGATGTCTGAACTGCCGCAGAGAGATCTGACAGCGATTCGTTGTCAAACCTCTTATCCTTTCTGCTGAGATAGTCTTCGGTGGGAGAATAGCAAAAGGTTTTGAAGACGTACACAGCTGGTAAAATCTTCACCCTTACTCAGAGGGCTGATTACAAAACATGCCTATCCTTTTAATCCTATTTCAGTTTTTTAGGGAGTTCAGTGCACGTATTGCATTTAAAGCACACTAGTGGTTCCTCTGACCTTCATAATGGGGCTGGATGGAGACTGAAGGTGTGAACAGTGCAAGCATAGCCCTTCCGAAGAGGAAACTGAGTCACTTTGTGTATGTCCGAGAGATGAACGTAGCATTAGGAGAATGAGAGAGTCAAGAGATTGGACTGAAGTGCTGAAGCACAGTCAGCACTTTGAACGGAGGCTCTCCCTTAGGACCCAAGACTGAGACCTCCCGTACTACTGACACACACTGGAGCTGCTGGGGTGGGGTCTGTGCTGGGAATTTTCTGCAAAAGTCAAGGATTTGAATGAGAAGTTCAGAAGAAAAATAACTAAGCTTATAGGAAACAAGATGGTGGAATGAATAACCAAATACGCCCCTTCCCCAAAAAATTTTTACTTTTCTTATTACAAAATATATTTCTACTGCTGAAATTCTACCTGGAAATTCACACTCCATAGTAAGGAATATAAATACAGTAATTTTGCCCTATTTATTTTATAGGTATTATCCTTTGGCGTTTTTACTCTACAGTATGCTGTATTTGTAATAATTGTGGAGAACATATATTTGTGTTTCTCTCTTTTAAAATAAAACTATTTCTATATAGATCTACACCTACATATGCATCTTTTTTTTGCATCTCTGTTATATTTTGAAGAAGTATAGCTTGTTTCTCAGATGGATTTTCCAAGTTGGCCCAGCTCTATTTTTGGTTTTTTTTTAGTTTCATCACTCGCAGTAGTTCTCTCTCCCTTCTTCCCCCTCCAGGGACAGATCAAGCTTGTTAGCATTTGAAAAAATACCGGAAAATACTGGAAAACTTAAAGGTGTTCACTAAACATGATTGCTCAGAGTTGTTGCAGAACATGCTGGCAAATTAAATCCCTCAATTTAGATGGTATGCGCTCCAGTCTTATTTGCCATCCAAAAATCTAGTTTTAATGAGAACTATCATATTCAGAACTGATCATATTATTTTCCCAAGCTTTTCTAAAATACTACTGTTTCCTGACAGCTGCTGACAGATGACAGAGCCTCTTTTTACCTCAGAAAGGCTATTTAATTTCATCTCCACGATAACAAGGTTTCTGTTAGTTTGTCCTCCATGTTCCTAGCTAAATTTTGAAACCACTCCTTCACCAAACTAATATAATAGTAGACAATAATAATAAAACAGAACCATTCACCATTAATATGCCATTGCCAGTCTCTTGTTAAGACTCCGTTGGCTAGGGCTGAACCTAGTGATCCTCTGTTGATGCACTATGCCCATGAGCAATTCCTGAGTAAAGACTATGGGACAACAAATCGAGACCTACGTGCTACAGTGAATTTTTTGTGGGTGCGTGCCTGTACCTGTATTGAGGCCCACTGAAGTCAGCATGACTCTGAGCCCAGCTCGAAGCCTGCCTGCGCGGCTCATTGTGGGGCTGTGGCACTGATGAGATATACAGTGAAAGCTGCAGTAAGGACCAGGCACCTTCACAGACCCCTTGCTTAGGTGACTGTTTACATGTATCTTGAAATTTCCTAAGACAAATTTGTTTCACTTTCCTTAAAGCTACCTCTACTCCACAAACGAGTTTTGCTTGTGCTTTGGATAGTTGCTCAAGACAGGTTTCACTGTGAAAATTTGTGTGCATGTACATAAGCTGTCTTCAGCTCTCACGACAAGCAGGTATCTTCTGTGCAGAGAGGCAACGCTTACAAAAAGGACATTCATTACCATAACAAATACAGGGAGAGGAGAAGACAATGTCCTTGTCCCTCACTTTTTAATAGAAGAGTATAACTATATAAGCTGAGAGCCACATCGCGTACCAGATGAAACCTGCCATCTCTGCTGTTTGAAATACAGCTCTCATTCTTTGTCCTTTAATCACTTAGAATAACATTATTTTTAACTCTCAAGAAGGAATTTCTTGAAAGTCTACGTTTGGTTTGTATCTATTGTTCCACAGATTCTTTGGCAGCTGATGGCTTGGTTTCATCTTTTATAGAACTAAAACTTCATTCTAATGTTTTGTTGGTTTTTGTCTTTAAAATATGGCGTGCAGGACAGCCTTCACCTGCTATATTTAAAAAAAAAAAAAAGATACTGTCTCTTTAATGAAAGAAAAGCGTCAATATAATGTATTACCAAATGCAAATGCAATAAGAAATAACATATAGCTCTGGTTATGTTATATGACATTTGGCTTAGCAGTATTAACATATTGCACAAAATCTGGATTTTCCCTATTGCAGAAAATAAGACAATAAAAGACATGGGAAATTTCTCTCTTCCATATGATCTCATAATAAATATTATTCTATTTTTCTCTTTTTCTTCTCATCAGTCATTTGCAGAAATATTTTAATATTATTTCTTTTT
>NW_008794260.1:1305506-1310543 GCF_000699145.1 Aptenodytes forsteri
ACCCTTCCCCTGTTATATTAAAAAAAAAAAAAAGATACTGTCTCTTTAATGAAAGAAAAGCGTCAATATAATGTATTACCAAATGCAAATGCAATAAGGAATAACATATAGCTCTGGTTATGTTATATGACATTTGGCTTAGCAGTATTAACATATTGCACAAAATCTGGATTTTCCCTATTGCAGAAAATAAGACAATAAAAGACATGGGAAATTTCTCTCTTCCATATGATCATAAAATAAATATTATTCTATTTTTCTCTTTTTCTTCTCATCAGTCATTTGCAGAAATATTTTAATATTATTTCTTTGTTAAGCCAGCTCTTTATCATGTATGTATTAGGCATACAGTACAAGGAGAAATGGAACAAGATGGCAGTTATAGCAGTGGCAAGATGCAAATTTATTCTGGCAAAAAAAGTAATATGTGCACAATATCAAGCATGCTTAAGTTTGTGCCAGGAAAACTATTACGAATGAGGAATGGATGGAATGGAATTTTGCATCATACATGATTACGTGTTGCTTAACTTCATAAAATAGTCTTTGTCTACTCCTGATGTCCCAGATGCCACCAAGAGAAGCTGCATACCACACTGCTGGAGTGAAAATGGCAACAGATACCCCAGCAGTAATCACCTCTGCAACATGACTCTTTGTTTCAAAAATTAAAGAAATAGACCTCAAAATGATGACAGAGAAAATTCACAGACCATTGAACTGCAGGCACTGACTCCAGGTGGGGAGAGGGAGAGGAATTCATTACATCTTGTACTTGTGTAATAATTGAAAGTCTGTAATTGTTTTCTGCTTCATTTTGCCCAAGTTTAATTTGGCTACTTTATGCATGTGATGGTGTTGTCACTGTTTTTCCTCATGTCTCTCATATTGTATGACACGTGACTCAGTGTAACCAAGCAGTGGAGGAGTTATATTTTTCACTGACACCACTTGAAAACATTTTGATAGAAAAATAAGGGATGAAGGATGAAGAAGAGCAGGAGAGAAGAAAGAAAATGCCTTAAAGATAGCTCTCTACATTAATTCACCATGAGGCAAAACAGAAATAATAACTCTTCTTCATGTGCCAATTCAATTGGGATGAACCAGACTTGCTACTGTATTGGTACAGTGTAAAAATAGATGACAGTGAGTAATGGTGTGAACAAAAAACTATGAGGAACATCACAGAAATGGATGTTGGATGGCCTTTGCACAGCAGAGGTAGATAAAGGTTATAACAAACTGTTTACTGACCATGTACACTTACTAGAATTAAGAGGTCAGTTGAACAAGAGCTCACCTAGTAAGAGCTTTCTCAATAGCGTGACTCATCAGCTGTTGTACAGTACCAGAACACTGCCCAGTTATTGCTCCATCACTTTTCAGTAACGTCTCTGTCCTTTCAAAAGTCTACATTCTACCATTAGTTAAGGCTTTTTCATTTACATGTCTACATTTTTCCCCACTTTTTGCATCAATTCAATATAATTAATACATGTGCCTCTAACAGAAAATAAAATAACTAAAAAGCACCATGTTTTATTGAACAAAATATAGCATGTGCAAGGAAGGGAAGGGAGGAATTATAGAAACAAACCAGTGCTGAAGAATTTTTCATTAGCTGGTGCTTTTTGTTGTTGTCGTATTTGCACAGATCATTTTAGGCTCCTCAGTCCGGGTTGTAGTAAAACACTATAAAAAAAAATATTCTTGCAAAATATTTGAGCTTTCGCAGCTTAACATGTGCATCTTGAACCGCTTAAGCAGTATAGTTATCTTCTTTTTGTTTTTCTCCAGAATTTAACAGACCATAAAGTGTATACAAAAACGCATTATGCACCAGTGATTAAATGTTCTTACAACATTAATATTTATCAAGGGGTATTTCATAGCTAGAAAGTAGGTAACTATATTTTATTTCCTAAGAGAACATTTCCTATAGTTTTCCTTCATCTCCCAGCTACACAGCAAACATCTCTAAAGTGCACTTCCCAAGTGTAGTTAGAAAATAGAAAGGAATGTAAAGTTTTTAAAAACAGCCCTTATTAACTTTTCCTTCCATTGATTCTACTGTAAACTCTAAAAAGCCTTTTTAAAAAGCAAATTCTCATACACTCAGCAGGTGAAATGTTCCCACAAAAATAAAAGTAAACAAATTAAAAACCACCCCAAACAAAGAAAAATCAGCAATCAGATTACAATCTTTTCTCTTGACTACTCATATCCTAGTATATCTTTACTGTTTTTATTGCACATTTATGAAAACGGTTGTCCTATATATTTAAAACAAAATAGTTTCTTTATCTGTGCTAACACATTCTTGTGCACCCTTAATAACTAGAGTAACTTTCAACAACACGTAAATATTAGAAAAACAATGGAATCAAAACCAAAGAGATACTTTGTATTATAGATGCTCAAAGGCTTCTAGTGTAATTTTGTTGAGACAAAAAGACTTGGATTTTGGAAGCTCTTTCCTTATGGAAAGCTGCTGGTTATGTGACAGCAGGAGAACTCAAAACGTAATTCACAATGAATGCCAATCCTTCACCTCCAATATGAAGGCTTCCCAACTATTCAACTTGCTGAGCATAACTGGTTTTACATAGCATATCTAAAAAGGCTGCTGCTGTTCAACTGACCAGTGAGAAAGGACTGGACTTCTTCAAAACGGGTATTGGAGCAACAGTTTGTTATATATTTACGTTTTTTAACTGTCCAATCCCACCTTGTAAGGAGAGCACTTGTTTGTTCAGCTAAAAGGAACCCCCTTCATGCTCCTTTTGGGTTTGCTCAGTCAACTGGTTTGTGCAACAGTGGCAGAGGCACACTGGAATTGTGTACCCATTCATTGTGATTACACAGACAGAAGCAAATGTACGTTGTCTGCGACGGGAGATGGGAAGGGAAAGGAGATGAATGGTTCCCATGGGTAAGAGGACAGTTAGGTTTGTTTGGGGTTTTTCGTGGTGGTTTTTTTTTTGTTAAATTTTGTTTTGTTGTTCTTTTTGTGGTTTTTTTTTGTTGGTTTTTTGTTTTTGTGTTTTTTTTTCTTTTTTTTTTGCTATGTCATGGAATCATAGCAGTCATTCCTCTAATAGAAACTGACAAGACATAAAAGACAGAACTATCAGATGAACACACACAATGACTAGAAATATATCGACAGAGAAAAGACTTAATTTAGCTTTGAGAAACCGTCCCAAAAATAAAATCCTGTATTAACAAGTGCAAAAAACAAACAAAAAAGAAACTCCAAACATTAAAACACAGTGTATAAAATGGTGTGAGAAATTTAAGTCACCATACAGCCTTTTACTCAATAAAAAGCTGTGTTCGTGTGTCCTTGTTGTTTGGGTAGTGGCCCATTCTTTTCATTTTACCCAAAAGGTCATTCAAGAAGAGATCTAAGGGTAAAGCACTCAGTCCTTGCTATTTTTGACTGTAGTCATTTGGGCCTGTTGTGTTTCTATCATGTAAGATAAATCCTTTCTTTTATTCCTCATTGGTTGAATTATCTTCCAAAGTTGTTATGCCTCCAAAGCCCAGTCCTGTTGAGTTCTGTGCTGCTGAGACTGTAAGTACTGTATGTAAGAGAATTAATACAAGAACACACAGTTTAAGTCTGCTGTTACACAGTCTTGATGCTGATGAAACTGTGAGCGATGTCCTGTGACATGTTGTTGAGCCACTTGTTTTAATAGTCCCTTTGGATTGATGATCTGATAATAGTCCCCATCTGACATCACAGCATTCTGGTTCTGCATTGGTTGGATAGTTTTCATAAAGCCCTGTAGGGGTAAACACAGAAAAAATAAACATCAGGCACAAAAAGATTGGCAGAAGTTGGTAGGTCAAAGAAACAGTCGGTAGTTTAGTCTAAGCTATAAATCCACACCTTTGGGTTAGCCTGAGGCCCTCAAAATGCTTGCATTTTGTATAATTAGAGCTGTTGAAGGGATATGCATCATCTAACAGGAAGCAGCATCAAAAGATCATTCAACAGAAGTATGATGCTGAGCATGGTTGTGTAAAGAAACGGTGTTAAAAAGTAATTATTGGTTTCAATGATAAGGATATTTGAATTCTTCCTTTTTGGAAGATGCAACTTTACTTGGGCTCATGTAATGATGAAGTAACTAATGATGAACTAATGATGAAGTAACAACTAATCAAACTGGACATTTCCACAAAATTTGAAAGGATCTTGAAATTCTTCCTCAATCTGCGAGCGCATACCAGCAATATCACTCTCCATGAAAAAATAGGCATTAAATAACAAATAATTGATATACTGACAATATTGACAATATTGATTGTCAAACCAATACAGATCCAACAGCTTTACAGGAACAGCTTCCAATCAGAGCTGTTCAGAGTCTACTTGTTTACCCTATCTTAGATGAGTTCTTCCAGCTGGGATGTTTTCTTTGGCATATCCCAGAGATAAGAACAGTCTTTCATGCCATACAATAATTGGATCTCTTGATATTTCTGACTATACTTCTACATAATTTCTGCCTTTAGAACTTTACTGAGTTACTCAGCTTGATCTGATTATGAATTTTTGAATAGTTAGAGGAATTCTGTCTTTTCCAAAAGACACAACTGTCTTTTTGGAAATTGTCAATGCTGTCTGCATTACTATATAGGAGACTAAAATAACCAGAGTGTTCTGTTTACTTCTCACATATCTTCTTTTCTGATAAATTAAAAGAACCTAATTTAGCCTGTTTAACTACCGGTCAAATGCAAGAATGTCTAACAGAATGGACAAACACCTTTTCTCCATTTAAACTGATCTTGGAATAAATTTTGCAGTACATAATGACTCTATGGTAGTGCTAGGTTTTACTAGAAAAAAACCTATCTGTGTTCATAGAATCATTAAGGTTGGAAAAGACCTCTAAGATCGTCGAGTCCAACCATCAACCCAACACCACGATGTCCACTAAACCATGTCCCTAAGCACCACATCTACACATCTTTTAAATACCTCCAGGGATGGGGACTCCACCACCTCCCTGGGCAGCC
>NW_008794260.1:1310932-1334793 GCF_000699145.1 Aptenodytes forsteri
CATTGGCCTCCTTGGCCACCTGGGCACCCTGCCAGCTCACGTTCAGCTGGCTGTCGACCAACGCCCCCAGGGCCTTTTCCGCCAGGTAGCTTTCCAGCCACTCTTCCCCAAGCCTTTAGCATTGCAGATATTAAATAGATTGGTCCCAGTACGGACCCCTGAGGGACACCACTCATTCTGGTTCTGCATTGGTTGGATAGTTTTCATAGAGCCCTGTAGGGTAAACACAAAAAAAAAAATAAATCAGGCACAAAAAGATTGGCAGAAGTTGGTAGGTCAAAGATAGTTTAGTCTAAGCTATAAATCCACACCTTTGGGTTAGCCTGAGGCCCTCAACAAAGATTTTGAAAGCAGCTACATAATTGCTATAATTTATAAATTAACTTTGCTTCTTGGAACAAGAATTACATTTTGTCTGAAGTATCACAGCAATGATATTACTTTCAAAAAACAATGCCTATAAGTTTAGGCATAACGTTCTTAGGTTCAGGCACCAGACTGCCTGTGTTTCGTGAATAACCTGTAAAGAAAAGCAGCACACCTTAAAATGAGATGAAACTGAGCTCTTTCATTCCTACCTCCATAATATCGATCTGCAACTAAACAAAAAGTGCATTAGGTATGATAAGCGTGTTAAAATGCAGATTTACCATAGACTGGCACTTTTTTACATAGCTGACACAGCAGTCTACTATGTTATACAGGAGCCCAAGTAAAGTTGCATCTATTTTTGGATTCAAACAAGTTTTTAAAGATACAGGAATGAGAACAACTTGTTTGATTTTCTGTAAAGTCAGGGTTTACTCTGTAGGAAATCAGGCCATTTTTGCACCTGTGCAGTCAGATACTTAAGGCAGCGTACCAACACTTGAAAATTATTTATTCTCTCTCAGATCGTCACTGAATGTACTTCATGTCTTTTAAGAAATTCTGTTGCATTTTGGAACTTGTGGACAGTTGTTTATTGCAACTATAATAAAGCGATCTTATTGCTAACATATTTTCTGAAATCCATCTTTTGGTGTTTGTGTGCATAAGTGTGTTTTTAAACATGGTAGCATACAGGCAGTGCCTCCCAAAGCAGGTAATTATATGATCTGTTCTGTGGCTGCAGTAGCTCAAACTATTAGTGGTAATTGAAGAGACACAGAGAATGGTTAATGCTTTGATCACACTGCGGCTTGTTTACTATTCAAACTGTATTTCCTGCCTTTCTTGTTATAGGAAAACCCAGACTTCCTTTGAAATCAAAGCCTATATGTACAAGTTGACAATCAAAAGGTATTTAAATAGTTCATATACACTTACTGAATCATAAATAAATTGAAGGCAACCCCAAATTCAAAGCTGCATTGAACTAGTTCATAATGCAAAATTAAATTTCCTCTTTATTTCAATACAGCAATTGAATTTAGGTTTTGAATTTGCAGTTACATACTTAATAATCAGTTAACTACAGAATCACTATTCATATGACAGTTGCAGAACATTTAGATAAATTCAGTCAGAGCTTTTGCACTGAAGTAATAAAACTTCACAATTGTGCTTCACCACATACTCGTTTCTAGCCATGAGTATCAGTTTTGGCCCCTTAGATCTAGTCAGTCTACTCAGTCAGAGGGTTACAAATCTGTGACTTACCAGAAACCCTGGAAAGCTGGCTACATCAACCTTGGAAAACCATGGAGAAAAAAATGTATTTTGTTCTTTTAGGAAAATATTTTATATGGACACAGGGTTTGGGATAAGGAACAGAAAGGATACCTTTACCCACCAAACCACCAAGGCTTCACTCTTCCTCTTCTGTCTTTATAGTTCAGTTTGTAGACATCATTACTCTGTATTACTTGGATGTTCAGTAATTATATTTCTGAGACTAACTTACCAACTGTTACTGGCTAGAAACCTACTTTGCTTTTCACTTTTCACTTAAAATTCTCAGCTCTGGATCTCCATTTCTCAACTTTTCCCAACACTCACCTGTATTTCACCAACAGAAATCTTAGTCCGTACAGAGGTTCTTGGACCTTGATCTTAATCAAAGATCTAGAATTTGCCAGGATACTTTTTGGTATCAAACCATTCTCCAGACAGATATGCTATTGCTCACAAAGGTCATGTAAAAGCTATCTCTTTGCTTTGTAACCAGATACTTTTTTCACACACAGATAACATTTTGATGATCAGCACAGCAGTTATATCTGTAGGGAGCGTGTGTTACTAATGCTACTTACAAATTAAGGCTACTCATTTGACTGAGATTATGTTAATGGCGACATGACTGTAGATAAATCCCATGTATCCTGCTCAGCTGAATCATACTGAGAGAAAAAGGAGTGACAGCATGAGCATCATATTCTCTTTGTGCAGAAACAGCTTTGGGGGAAAAACAGCAAACCATAAATATGTTCTTATACAATAATTAAAATCACAAAGACTGTCTATGGGTGCATGGTCTGCTGATCAGCTAGATCACCAGCTAACTCAGAGAATGCTGTGGTTTCTGCCTGAGAATTTGCATTTCTTTTGCACAAGAACCAGCATGCAAAAAAGGTGGTTGCATTTCCACATCTCACCCCAACACTGTCAGCATGTGTCATGTTTGTAGCTGGATCTGTATCTGTAGCAGTTGGTCTGGCTTGGCCCACTTGGTTTTTTTTCTACAGAAAGAGCTATGGAGCCATAGTATTCCACATCTTTCAGTCACTATCAAAGGACTGATTGATATATTTGTTGTCGTTGTTGGATAAGTATTTTAGAAAGCCACAGAAATAAAACAGATTTTTTGGTATGTTATGTTTTTTCCTCATTTTCTTTCTGTATAACTCTAAACTGCAGTCCTTTTTAACATAGATTTCTGATTATTTTGAGAGGCATACCAAGCTTCTTGTGTTTGAAGAAAAGACCATGAACTAGAAGAAGAAACCAGATAAGTGGATGTAGTATACCAGAAGTTTCAAATGCTCCATTTCATTGTGAAGCACAAAGTAAATAATGTCTGTCAAGAGTGATCCATCCAGCAGTGACAACATTGTACCAGTGAATGTCAATACTCTGCATGACATTTCTCTTTCTGAGGAATTATTTCTGAGGTTTCAATATTAACATTTTCCAACTACAGAAGGCAAGAGAACATTAGATATTATATGACTAGATTTCACTGCTTGCTTATATCTGATATGGAAGCCAGCTCTCTTCGATCTTATCCAGATGGTCCTCTCAATTTCTAAATTGCTGTGTCTGTGACACATTATGATGCTTCTGTTTAGACATGTATTTTATACCCTTCATATTATAAAAAGTAATAAAATGAAATGTAGAAGAAGGCTTAAAGATAAATAAATTATTCTTCAGTCAAACAGATTATTCTTAAACTGGTGAATAAGGCTGTTCAACTCTTCTGAAAAGGTTAATTTCCATTTCAGACTCCATTCCAATTGTTGGATGAGATCTGGGTTGCTGTGTTTTAATTTGGTTTTATTACTGTATGTTGGTGACTGTTTCAGATAGTTGTCTCTGGAACATTTTCCTGCGTGTATGCGTTCACATTCAGGAAAAATTAATTGTGTTTCTTCACCATGTATGGATTTTTTTTCCCTACAATATGCACAGAACCAATTTCCTCCTGCCAATGTAAATCAGTGTTATCCCTGTAAAACTGACTGAGCTGCTGCAAGTCAGAAAAATAAGCAAATAGGTGACTCTCAAGGCTCTACAATGAACCTTTTTAGCTCTGCTATGTTGAGATACAGGAGAAGGGTGAGGGAACTCACTTCTAGCAAGCCTTTGGCTTTCCCCACCCCCCGTTCAGCTTTGCTTCTATTATGTACAATTTTTGATCAAAAGAATTTACTACTTTGATATGATAGGAAAGGAAAGGGTCACACATATCTAAGTACTGTGTTGCCATAGAAAGTTCAGGGATATCAATATTAATTGCTTGTGTTGTTTTTATAGGAGAAGAACGTTTGCAGCTAATAAACCTATTATAATATGGGATCTCATTCATGGGAAAATCTCAACATTCAAGACTAGAAGAACACTGGACTCAAAAGATGAGCTATTTAGTTGACAGATTCTGTTGCACAACCATGTCAAATTTTCCTTCTGTAAGGAAGATCTGGTAAGCAGATCCATCGTTAGTAATGATTTAAACCATGGTTGTCAAACATAAATGGGATTTGTCTTGCTGTCTGTGTTAGCTTAATATTTTGATATATTAGGACCTACTAAGAGGCAGGAGGCAAATGACACATTATTATGAGTTATTTTTAGAGTAAGAATTTGGATCAAGTATATATATATTTTGGAGTTTGCCAAGAACAACATAAAGTGGATTGAATTCAGAGATTTTCTCTTCTTGAATTGTTCTACAAAGAAAAGGTAGATTGTGATGCATTCTATATATCACATTTTCTCAAGGAAATTGCTTTTCAAATTGCACTGAAATCAGGGCATCTGTTTTGAAACAGACACTCTATAGCTAAACCTGCTGGTGAAACCCAGACACACATCTGCCCCTTGAGAAGAAGCTGCAGTTAAAAGAGTTGTTCCCAATACCTTTGTTGAGCTTTGTTAGCCAACAAACCTTTTCTACAGATTGGTGAGAATTGTCTGTAATAATTCTCACTACGTCCTTAGAAACAGTGTGTGCTATGAAGCATGACTGACAGCTTCTTTTCTGGTGAATACTCTTCTTCACTCTAAAGGAGGAGGAGTTTCTGGGGAAGTGCTACTTTGCATGGATCACATAAGCATATGTCAGTGATATTTGCCAAAAATTAATGTATGGGAGAATATTCACACCATGTGTTCCAAGCAACAGAGATGTTAATCGGAACACATGAAATTAGGAGCCTAAATTAATATGGACTGAAAGGAAAGATATAAGTGATTCAAAGCATCTGAATCACCTGTCCTCTCTCCTCTCTCCTTACTTTCTCCTTCTACATTGAAAAGTATCAGGAGTCTGTTCAGCACAGGAGAGCAGACAAATTTGATTCTCCTCTTGGTGGCAGTAGACTCATTCTGATGGCACTGCTCTTAGGAAACAGCAGAAGTTGCTATGCTGGTTTTGGAAGAAGCTAATGCAACACATCTCTGCCTTATTGCTGCTCACTACACTCCCTTCCTTTCCTTCACAAAGGAACTTAAGTGCTCCATTAAATTCCATTACATCTGTTGTACAAGTAAAGAGTGTGAGCATGTGGCTGGAATTTCCTGCCTGATGTTTGCTGCTGGGTGATCGTCCTGTTATGCCACAAGGCACAAAGACACCGTAAGTCTTGGTCAATACAAAGAAAGCCCTTAGCAACAGAGGTAGCCCTAATTCTGCACTCTAAAGTGGTCCAGACTTGGCACATGAATAGCAGTTTTGGGACTGTTCTCCCAGCAGCCAGAATAGGCTATGTCTGTATTAACAAGTAGTTTTGGGCAAAAGGACAAGATTTCTATAACTCAGCTGGTGCTGAGTATCTCATGTCAACCCTGAATGCATTTGAAGGGTTTTTACCTCACTCTAGCTCTAGTCTGATTCTGTAGACCGAATGTGCGTTAGTGGTTGGGACGTGCTAGGTATGGTCCTGTAGCACTTCTCCTAGTTTAGTTTAATCCAAAGGAACCCAGTTTGTATCCTGCAAGAACTCTCCCCAACGCAAGTCAAACAGCAAGGAGTATGAACAGGAGATTTGCTTCAAAAGTACACTCCTGAACTAAATTGCTAACGTGGATGCAACTGCAGCATTGGAGTTGATGGCATATCCTGGCTGCTCAGGGAAGGACTGTGGCTGCGGAGGAGAGCTAATCTTTTCTCCTTTCTCTTTGGACATCTCTGCTGCTCATTTGGTGGAAACTGAGCTCTCATATTTTCTGGGTTGAGCAAACTGAAGAACTGAATGGATAGTTTTGGCTGTGAAGAAAATACTTGACCTCTGCATCCTCTCTCTGTCTCCATTGGGAGATGGCAGCAAGCCAGACAGAAGCAGTTCATGGGCTGGACCAGTCCCCAGGCCGGCTGCTGGACCACATTACTTTGGAAGGCACGGGAAAAGCAGGAGTTGTGAAGTATTACCAGGCTCTTCCCAGTGCTCTGTACATAGAGTCATACATCTTTCAGCTCTCTTTTCACACTCAAAGAGCACGTGTGAAAGAAATCTTTCACATCTTCCATTCACACTGGGGAAAAAAGAGGAAAAGATGACTACAACTATGAAAGAAAACAGTCCCACTGGTACGCACACTGTTTTTATAGGAGTCACAATTAAAAAACTTGACCTGGAACTTTGCATGGGACTCATTCATTGTAATCTGCCATGTGTGTGTGTATGTATGCCTAAACACTACTATTATCTCCCTTAGATAAGATTCTGTTTTGCATGGGCAATTCTAGACATCTGAGCTGCAGAAAGAAACATTAGATGAAACCACTGGAAACTTTGATCATATGGATATAAACTCCAAAGGTCTAAACTGAAAGCAACCATTCAATTTGAATGAATATGAAAAATATTATGTTCCAGAACAGTGCCTGATGGAAAGATTGACTTCTTTCCATTTCCTAGAAGAAAGGGAGGAAAGGGGAACACAAACTTCTTTCTAGCTAACCACATGTTTCCATAATCAGACCCACACTGTGATTCTGATTGTTTTGATTAATCTCCCAAGTACTTTCTTTTGCACTGCAGTTGTCCTACATCCTCACATGCATTTCTACAAAAGACAAGTTCCTGTGATACACTAGTGTAGCAATCCCTCTCCTTTTCCCACTACCTGCCTTCATAACTAGTGTAGCATCCCCTCTCCTTTTCCCACTACCTGCCTTCATTGGAGGTAATCAAGTAAGACATTCTCAGGCTAGAATACTTCTTATTCATTATACCAGTCCTTCAGGAATTTCCAAGAAGTCATTATTAATCAATATTATAAACTACAACTTTTTTTTTTTTTTTTAATTTTTTTAATTTGGTGGTGTCAAAGGACTGGAAGAGAGCAAGTACACCACCATCGTGTGTGATTCTTAGCCACAATTATGGCTCCAGCCTGCCCCCTATAATGACTCTACATATAGCCTTATTTAATTTTTTGCAGCATTTTAAAAAATACTTATTTAGGAATTCTAAGATAACAATGACTGCAAAATTTCTTGGGGAAAAAATAGCCAGTCCTATGCTGTTTTCTCATCACATGGACCTCTCAAGGAGGGATAAAACCTTTGTTACTATTTCTTTTTACAGCCGCCAGTACCTTTTTTTTTTGCAGCCATCAACCTTGAGAAAATCCTGCCCTGAAAGAAAAAAAAAAGTATGTGGGTTCCCTGTCCGCTGGTGCTGCCATACCCCCACTTCCAGCATATGTCTCTGCACCCCTGCTCACCGCTGAGGCGGGACGGGGACGGCGAGGGGAGGCGGCAGCTCTGTACCACCACGGCAGCTCCCAGCACTGCTGGTGACATGAAGCCACATCAGCCTTTTATCTAGCTCTAATTGGAAAATGGCATGTCATGTTTATATGTACATCCTGCACTCTGTGCTGTCATCAACATCAAATAGAACCAGCTATCACTGGTACACCTTTTCCTGTTCCTTGACTTCCATGATGTGAAATGTTTTATAGAAATCAATCCTCTGTCTTTCCATTAACCTAAATCTCTACTGGACCTTAGAGGAAATAGTCTGTTACCATGGAGAGGAGGGAGGGAAGCCCTTATTATAATACATTGTTAAAGAAAATCAGAATCCACAAATTCTTGACATCTCTCAGAGATAAATCATCCTATAAGCAGAGGGGCTCCTTTTTTTTTTCTCCAGACAATATAGTATAACTAACAGTTAATTATAAAAGACTAACCAGCTAGTCTTTCATTAGTTTTGTTTTTGTTTTTGTTTTTGTTTTTGGGGGGAATATCATACCAACATAACCCAATTCAGTTCCTACTGGATTTCTCTGAAAATGCAAGTCAAAATTTCAAAAAAGGACCTGTAGCATTTCTCTCCATGGGATACCATCAGAGTCAGAAGCAGCAGAGATATTCAAGCCTAATTTAAAAGAGTGATGGGCTGTGGCAAAATGCTGTTCATGAGGAATCTCTGAACATAAAGTTTGCTCCTGATGTGTTTCCTGTAGCTCAATGGTGACCAGCTTCACAGTGAACTTAGGTTGAATGGAGACATCAGACAACCACCTATAACACCTAAATATCAAATAGAAATACCTTTGACCTGACTCTTTTGGGTTTTGCCAGTGAATGTCACCCACCCCAGGAAGAGGAAGAGCAGGATCAGTAACTAGAAATCCCAGAACGTGTCTGCCAGATGGGAGCTCGCAGAAAGTGCAGCAGGAGAAGAGGTCCCTCGAGATGTGGGTGACCTGCTTTCTGTTCTTTTCTGCAAAAGGAGTTCAAGTTAACTGTCAAGCCACATGGTATGCTGAGGTAGAATATTTTGTCTGCTGATGAACTCACTGTACTTCGCACGAAATACTTCTGTTTTCACTAAGCTGCAGAGAAGCGTAATTCTTCAGCCCCACAGCAGATACTAGTCTAATTTCTCGTTTCGTGGCAGGAAGTGCTCTTACAGCGGAGCTGCTGTTTAATAACAGGGAGACAATGGGCCTGTATTCCAGACAAAGTTTGAACTGCAACCTTCTACCTCTCCTCAGCATCTTCTCTTGCACACAACTGCCTTGTGTCAGCGTGCTGACTCCTATGTGTCCATGAATACAAACTCTGCTCTGCTGATGCTGAGAGTCTTTACTCGGGAGGACAAAAAGTTCAACCAAATATTAGTTAGTGGACTGCTGAGATGAGATTCAGGTCACCCTGATTTTAAGCGTCTGCAATAAGACATTGGTGACTAACAGCAGCTACAGCAAAAAGTTCAGCCAGCACTGTTAGCAGGGCATAGAGAACTAGTCAGCTTATCGGGTGCAGTTGCCTCCTGAGGCTGAATTAAATAGCTCTCAGCTCTACTGACTACACCAGATCTTCAGTGACTCTAGTGAGAGCTTAGACACAGAGTTTATGTGTAGATACCCACACTACTAATATCTGCAATAAAATGAGTTTAATCCTCCCCTAAATCTGCTTTTCATCCCAAACTCAGAGATATCGACTGTCAGTTATCTTTGAAAAGTAATCTATTTTGTGTGTTTTAGGAATGAATTTGGACTTGGAGATATACTAGGAAAGTTAAGAGGTAGATATATATTTCCTAAGAGATTTTCTGAAATAATTACTAAGATGTTTTTGCTTATTATTTGTTCATTCTTTGCCATTGTGTATGTGTGTAAGTGTGCACACATGTGTATATACATGCATACACACACATACAAACATATATATTGTATACATGTTGTAAATAAAAATGTCCTAAGTCTCACTTCAGCTTTTACTGTCCTATCTTAAACTGGAAAATAATGCTCATTTGTTTACTGTGTATGCATATTGGAAGGCTATTAATATTTACGAAATGCATTGAAGTGGAGTGCTAAGCACCATTACCTTATTGATGACTACCAAATTGTAACTCAGCTTACATTTCATTATATTGTCTTTTGCATATGGATGGATATTGCTCGAGTGTGTGCAATAGGCTTAATTGTCAAAAAGAAATATAGTAAATATCTTGCTACCAGAACCCCCCTAAATCCCAACACAGGGTATAAGGTGAAATTATGCTTGCCTCTGAGATGGTATAGAGCATTTATGGGGTTTTATGTTTTATTCTGTTTTTAAGTAGCTTGCCATGGGCAACTCATTTAGTATCAAGCTTTCCAGTGCAGCCCTAATTGAAAGTGAAGGCTGTCTAGTTTCAGAAATTTGGACCAAGCTGTCAAACGATCTAAGTGTTGAAATGCCTTTTTACTGATTTAGTGGGAATAAGTTGATTAAATATCTTCAAGATTCTCAGATGATACTCTAGGCATCAGAAATCTGCAGATAACATTGATATAAGCTGAAATTTTGTGTGGATGACTCCCAGCCAGTCCTGAAAAAAGTATCTGAGGTACCCAGGATGTACTAAAGGTATTTTTTGCCTACCATGTCCTCTCTGGTTGGGTCATTCTGGGATAGTGTTTGAAGCATAATGGAATGTAAAAGAAACCAAACCATTTTATCAATCAATGCGTAGACCTATATTAGCAATACCTTTTAAAATTAAAATACTCACAGAATGTAACAAGACTCAAGAAGAGACCAAAAGATCAGTTCTTTGCAGGTGAACAACCAATTCTTAAAATTCTTCACTAGTGAAAGACCTTTCCTCAGACATTTACCTTCCAAGAGCTGCTGCACAGTTTTGAATGCTATGTCTCAGATTCTTCATTTATCTGACATACGAATGCAGGTGAACAAAGGTGAATATACTAAAAACTGGACTTCTCTTCCTCTTTTTTTCTGAATATTACATGACAGCCTCTTTTCTCTGAATACTGCATGACATGGAGCAACAAAAATCCTCCACCAAATTATCAAGTGTAAAAAATAACCAGAACAAATTTCTTCTAGTAATTTTGTTTTGTAAACTTAATGACTGTGGCAAGCTGTAGCATAAATGCACATTACTAAATCTGGGCTCAAAACCTAGCACCTCCAAGAAATCTCTTTGTGATGAGGAATACTTTCAGGCTTTCATAGAGCTAATGGAAGAAACATTATCCACACTCGCCTTCACATTTAGACTTATGAAAACAGGTGAAATTAGCTTTTCTATACTATACCTGTACAGATGAAACTTGATAGTCCTCCATAGATGACATCGTCATTGTCTGGTAATATAAAGGGACACCTCGTCTGAACCTCCAAACAGTATTGCTTGCAAGGAATTCTGTTGCTGCAGTGAAACTGTGTGACTTCAAAATACTGGGAACAGAGCCAGGCTTTGTAGACCGTCTGGAAAAAGAGAAGAACCAGAAGTATATATGGATGACAATAGCACTGTCATTATTAGAAGAACATACTGTACTACACACCTACATTAACGCTGCTTCTGAAAGCAAATTTTGAGAGAATATCACCTGAGTAAAACATACTCTTAACTTTTGACTATCCTCCCACTTCAGAAATGAAAACTCCAGCCAAGTCACTTAAAAGCAACAGTTAGTCAGGACTGGGCTTATGCTATTATTTTATCTTAGTTTGTAAACAGGTATGTCTTTTTATTAGACACACGCACGCACACCACACACCCCTGTCCCTGTACGTTATCATACACAAACTGAGATCCTAACCTCATTTGAAGCTGGTTTGGGAAAAACGTATGAAAATAAGTGCAAGAAAGAGTTTAAAACTGGGCTCAGGCCAGCTCTGTTCTTTCTATCATCTAGAGCTAAGCTATCAGGTCACAATAGATGGTGCTGCTTCCCTTCAAATAAAACCTTATCCAGTCCACAGCATCAAAACACACATTAGGGTTCCTGAACGCCAACAGCTGTAGACTAGGGGATAAATCTGCAACAGTGAGGACCAATGTCTACATTTGGGAGCTAAAAGGAACACATTAAAGATTCTGTCATCCGATGCTGTGTAGCCATGGCTGCAGGACCTGTGATTATTACAATTATTATTATCATTATTTAAAGAGAAAAGCAAAATAAATGTGTTAATTTTAGTTTCTTTTACCTATTTTCTTCTGAGCAATGATCTTTGTCATAAGAATTAAGCTAGCTTTTTGGACACAGAAAAGTTTCACATATGATCATACAAAAATAGATTGGACACCAGGCTACGAAGGTGATGAAAACCTGTATGACTGAATACAGAGAGGTTTGCGTGTTTCCCATTTTATTTTCCACTTATCTGTTTTGAAGTACATTATTTACTGACTAGGTACTTGCTATCTATCTAGGTTATTATATAACAAAAATTTCCTTTTTGTATTCATTCAGAATATCTGAAAAGCTTAGTAACTACCTTTCCTTTATCACAGGCTGAAAAGCAATATAGTCAGCTGATTGTTTTCCTTCTTCCTAGACCAGTTTTTAATAAAAAAGGAAACTTAGATTAAATTTTCAAGCACTGAAAATTCAAACACTGACACATTAGAAAAGCAATCTAGCTGAGTTTGGCTTGATTTTAGTATGTTTCATCTCATCAGTTATAATTTTTATTAGTGTCAGTAGCAGCTTAAATTGTATAATTAATTTCAACATATTAGTTCCAGAATCACAAAACTTTTATCTTAGCTTGTTTGCAATGGTGGTAGGTATGGGTAAGGTTGCTAGGTGATAAACTGAAGCCTTTATCACTAATCTATGGTTTGTGATTATCTCTTTATAGTAGCTTTTGCCTACTGCATTTTGTAGAACACAATTTTTTTCATTACAAATTCAATTTTAA
This sequence comes from Aptenodytes forsteri, assembly GCF_000699145.1. NCBI lineage: Eukaryota > Metazoa > Chordata > Aves > Sphenisciformes > Spheniscidae > Aptenodytes > Aptenodytes forsteri. The sequence goes on from NW_008794260.1 coordinate 1,323,267, forward strand.
TTGCTTACAAAGGTTTCTTATCCACAGTAAATGATTAATGAGAAGGAAGACTAGGCGATGTGTGTACTTTTTGTTCTTAAATAAACTTCCAAACAGCAAGCGGTTTTCCCAGTGTTGACTATATCCCCTACGCTGTTAATCCCCACACCCTACCACATTTTTAATGCTTCAGTTGCTATATTGACACTTGCAACAATAAAAGAAATAAGCTAATTGTTTTTCTATTTTTAATTAGTCAGTGAGCGTAGTCTATTGGTTGGAGACAGAAATGCTGGCTCTGATGACAGATAAATATTCACAGATGTTCCTTCCTGATCACTAACACTGTAGTTCCGTTCAGTATGAATCCACATTTTCTCTTCATAGAATAGATCTAAGAGTAGTAAGTTGGTTTATGAATCATATTTGAAAATGTACATCAGTTTGTAGGGAGTGTATTGAACAGCACACCATACATGGTAACAAGAAAATGAGCAAACCCATGTGTCTACTTAAGCAAGACAGGAAAGAAATGTTTATTCAAGAACAGAAGTAAATAATGCAATGTGAAAAGGCTTCTGTGAACATTTTTATGTATCCAATCTCAGTTTGTACACATCATCTTCCTGTCTGATTCACAAGTCCTCAGCTTTGGCTCAAAAATACATTTGAACTCTTGTCCGTATTTTTAAAGATTCCATGAGTATACCTGTTCCTGAGATCTATTTCTCAAATAAGTGTCTCCCACTCTGTACCCTTTTTATTGCAGCCTCTTTCAACCTTGTCTGCAGTCTATACTGAGCTTTTTAATATGCTGGTCCCATTTCTCTCTGTTTTGGCCAGTGAGGCTACATGGAAACTATTTTCAGAGTTCTGTCTGAATATGAACTTAGGTCATATCCCACTTCAGGGTGAGATGCTGATGCTTATCAGCCTTCCTACCCCCATGCTCTGGTTTCTTCAAAAGAAACTTTGGGTTTGTGGGACAAGATCCCTCTGCAGAACACTGTAAGATGTCCAAGAAGTAGAAGGTGAAACCCTCAGGGCATCCTGAAAACTAGCCTAGAAGGTAGGAGATGCTGGTCTTCATCCCTTCCCACAAAGATCCTCCATTTTTCCAGGTCTTTTTCAGGCCTGAGAACTGGCATGAAACAGTCTGAGTATTTGGAGGAGTGAACGTCATGGAAAAGCATCAATTTAACACTTGAGTACTTATAGTGCAGCTGAGGTGGAATTTAAAGTCACATCTGGATAAGAAGAAAAATAAAAAAAGGTCAAAGCCAGATTTGAGCACTAGAGAAGGCTCACCCATAGTGCCTAGCTGCTAGCCCACTGCCTCCACAGCTTTGGCCTGTGCTCACTCATACATTTCCAGACAGTGCCCAGCCATTGTCTGGGAAAAGGTATATTCCAAGCACCGCACCCAGTAAGTAGTTTTGATATGGCCATGCTATTCTTTGGAGAAAAAGGAAAAAATGTAGATGTCTCCAGATGAACTGAGCTGGGCCAGCTGGTAGACCAGAGAGTAGTCCCTCTCCATTCTTACTTAATAGTACAGATGTGATTTAAGTGCCTACTTTCCCAACAAAGACCCCAAATAACCTCTCCTACAAGGGTAGCACATCTTAGACGTCTTGGACATCTTAGACTTTCTAGGCACCAAAGGTTTTACACAGAAATATTCCTTCTATGCCTAAGGATGTGCTACCCAAGAGGGAGTACAGAAGCGTAAGAACTGATCTTGTATTTGTGCATACCACCCACTGCTCAGCAGCCTTTGCATGACTCCCACGGCTGACCCAACTGAGTAAGTAGGTCCAGAGCAGTCCAAAGTCTTTTCTTTGTTTCAATGATAGCGAAAGGTGACTTCTTTAGCTTAAATATTAGAAGCCTGTGATTTGTAATGGAAATGTATTGAAATGTCTTGAAATTTTCTTAATAGCAAACCAGATATTACAGCCTTTGATCAGCCAGTATTCCTTTTTATACCCTGGAAAATATAGGTTTTGGTTGGTTGGGAATTCTGCTCTATCTCCTAGCAAATCCCAAATGCTGATTTCCAGAGTTTTAAAACAGGCACTGTATAACAAGGCCTAAAGCTATCAATGAAAATACATATTGGCTTGCATTTTGAGTATGGTATGCCCTTTACAAACTATGCTTTGATAAGAGGATATTTTTCCTTTTTTAAAGGATATCAATGGCTAAAACCAAAGATTTATAATCACAATAAATACTCCTCTTAAAAAACATTGCATATAGAAGACTTTAAAATATTAGATTTTATTAGTATTTTTCTATGTCATTTTCAGTGTGTCAAATGAAAATGAGTATTACTCATCTGAATGGAGAAAATATGTTATATATGTTAAGCTTTTCATTTCTTGTAAATGGTGCAATTATTTTTTATCTTATTGAAATACAAAATATATTGTATATGACCATTTTGAGGGCAGTTTTCTTTTCCTTTCTTTCTGCTTTTCCTGTGATTAAACATTGCTTCTGCCTGGCTTCTTTTTTTTTCCCCTCTCATTTCACATCTGTTCTGAATCGCATGATATCAGTTACTGAGCTGAACTGATCCCTAGGTATCTGTGAAAAATAAAAGAAGGACTCCCACACTTTCTTTTCAAAAACCGAAGAAAGGATATTTTTTATTAAAATATAAAATATTCCTGCCATTTTTTCCATGTCAATACTTCATCCTTGCAACCTAGCAACCTAGCAAACAATACATACTCCTCTCAAGCATTAACAGAATATTCTCTTTCTTTCTCACATAAACTATGGCATAACGAGACGGATAAATAACTCTCATTTCTAGAATATTTCTCTACAGCATAGCTTAACTGCATGTATGGGAAGTCTTTAAAGTGGCTTCAGCAAATTATGGGTCACTGACAAAAGGTATAGAAGATCTTGTTTGAGGACATTGGTACAATACTATCTTTGTCTTTCTGTGTTGGCATAATCTCTGCCAAAATACAGCCTTCTTTCTTAAGCAGATGTTATTGCTCCAAATCAAAATAAGTCAAAAAAAGAAAAAAAAAACAAACCAACTCAAAATCTAGAATGATAGCACCGCTTGCAACCAACCTGTTAGCTACTGCCTATCATGCAAAATGGGTCACATCTAAGCATCAACAGGTTTTTCGTGTGTGTGGTCATATGGAAAAAAGCCAATCTGCCTCATAAAGTCCAGGAAAATGTTCACAACTGAGCAAAGTGCCTGTCATGATTTAACCTCAGCTGGCACCTGAGCACCACACAGCTGCTCGCTCACTCTCCCCTCCCCCGGTGGCATGGGGGGGACAATCGGAAGAGTAAAAGTGAGAAAACTCATGGGTTGAGATAAAAACAGTTTAACAATTGAAATACAATAATAATAATAATAATAATAATAATAATAATAATAATAATAATAATAATAATAATAATAATAATAATAATAATAATAATAATAATAATAATAATAATAATAATAATAATAATAATAATAATAATAGGGCACCTCCAGCCTTCTCAGTGGGTAGAGCACGGGAAGCTGAAAAGTCCTTGACTAGTGTAAGCACTACTTAGCAACAACTAAAACATCGGTGTGTTACCAACATTATTCTCACCCTAAATCCAAAACTCAGCACTGTACCAGCTACTAGGAAGGAAATTAACTCTATTCCAGAGGAAATCAGGACAGTGCTTCACTACTAGGCTTCCAAGACCCATCCGTCCTTTCTAAAATCTAAAGCTTAAAAAGTCTGTATTAGAAATGATAGCTGATATGAGTTGTTCTGAACAGGAAAATTTATAAAAAGTAGGAGCCAATGAAAAATTCATAAATGCACATTTTTATGCACGCTTTTCCCTTATCTCCCATATGTTTTCTGTTTTCTATTTCAAGATGGTATGCATTTGCTCCAATTCTAAGTGAAATTATGACACTGTATTCTGTCTGCTTCTTTCATTCTGCTCTCTGCACTTATATTGGGTTTTCTTTGAAGACAGAGAAAAGATAGAAGGTGGATGTGAGGAGAAGACCATGTGTTAAATAACCAGAGGCAGGGAAAATCCTCCAGATTTTCCATTAAGTAAAGTTTTCTAGAGCAAAATTCTTGCTCCTTCAAAACTTGCACTTTCTCAAGATTCAAGTCAATAAAACAAATGTCTTGGATTACATTTCAAGGAAAGTAAAGAGGGGCTGTGACAGCAGTAGACAAGGCTTTCACTTTAATATTTCCTCAATATAAGAAAACAAAACGAAAACTAACTCCCAACATGAACTGAACTAAACTGGGTTATAAGATTGGGAAAGATATATAAATTATAGAGAAAATATAAGAAAACACAACTATCAACCGTTTTTGAAGAAACAAGAGGAAATCTAGTGATTTTCACACAAAATCAGAACTTCTGAAGACAAAAGCATCATTTTATTAATAGATAATTTGTGAATTTAAGAATTAAAAGAAACACAAAGCTAACACACAACATAGATTTTGGATTTATTAAATTTATAATTTCTGCTACATATTATGATTTTATATATATGTTGCATGCATATAATGCAGAAAAATAATTAAAATGGACTTGTGTTTTCAGCTGGTTTGGGAGATGATGAAAATCTTTGAAAAATCATAGTTGCTAATAGAAATCTGTCAGACTGATCTTAAAGAATGGAAAAAAAACCATGTTTTTCTGTTGGTTTTGTTTTTACTCTTTTTTATCAAGGGAAAGAACTCTGATAAATTGGATTATTGATGCATCATGGCAACCACATACACACAGTAAATAACTATATATCTAAATATCTCATCTTTTTACCATCAACAGAACTTTAGGCACTCTATATTTGAAAGAGACACAGTCCTGGCTATTAGACAGGACACTATGTTAGAAAGATAGTATCACATAAGAGTAAGGTCAGCTTTCATGTACAGAAGCATAACTACAGAGTTGCAGGAGGGTTTAGTGGTAATTTTGTTCACCTAAATAAATTAAATCTACACTACCTTGTTTCTGTAGGAAAACACTGAAAAATTACACTTTTGAAAAAGTGCACCAATCAATGCTGGCTTTATATACCTGTATTCATATGCATGGATGCCTACCCAGAATGATCATCATCCAAATCTTCTTGGCATTTGTACATGATTAATAATATAATGGTAAAAATATATTATTAATTAGATTAATTCATTATTTGGCATTTGTTTTATTTCTACTGTACAAGTTTCAAGCCAATGTCTGGAAGCAGAAAAAATATTTTATGACTTCAGTGACCAAGCACCCGTCACAAGTAACCAGTTTCAGCAATTCAAGGAATGAACACTTCACAAACAAACCAGACACTAAACTGCATTTGCTTGTCAAATCATTACAGATAATAAATGGATTCAGAGTTAAAAGGAAGAAAGCGAGGTTGTGTGTGGAGAATTTTGAGAAGCTAAAAGAGCACAGCGTGTGCTTTTTCTCCCAGGACATCAGGAAGAACACTTATTTTTGTCTCTTTGTGGGGAATAGCAGTCCAGATATTGTCTCTTTTTAGGCTATTCTGTGTCTTGTATCACACATGAGGTTAGACAGTGTCTCAGAGTTATTCTTTCTGGTCTTGAAAGGCCATCATACAGAACTATTAGGTAATATGGCTGCATTATTTGCCTAGAGAGGGGCTAATAGCTGCCGCCCACAACGTGTGCAGTATTGTCAGGTAGAACAGTGCATTGGCTGACCACAGCCCTGGTCATTACACCAGCTGACTTGCAACTGGCTGTGCAACTGCACAAAACTAATTTTAATTGCATGGCCAGTATTCACTAAGACACAAAAATGACGGGAAGGTAAAGTCGTATTTACTATGCATATATGCCACAGTCTCTCTCCCTCCCCCTCTCATTCTCACTCACTCATACATGCACAATACATGTGCTTCTAAATAACCTAATTTCTGTCAAAACAGATTGAGTATGTAGCCTCAATCATCTGAGTCACACTGAATGAGATGTATCAGTAGAGCAGAATGGAAAAGCTCAATCAGTTTCATTCTCTACGGCTGCCAATTCTTCATAGTTTTCAAGAGATGAATTCAGCTCTCTTCTGCCCCTTCCCCCGTTGTTCCTGACTGCTGTTGCCATCACAGTTCTTAATGAACAGCATGAAATTTCCAGGAAGTACTTACTCTAGCTATTCCCCATGAAAATGACTGTTTTTTTCTCCCTGAACAAAAATTTGATGTTACTGGCTGGGTTGTCAAAATAATAATACAAAAGGGAACCTAGAAATCAGCAAATAGATCTTACTGTGTAGATGTGGAGGATGGTGGGAGGGAAAGAAAGTAGGAAGAGAGAAGTCACAACAGAAACTCTCAAAATGGTAAATGTTCTGAATCAAAATAAATTTTAACTGCTTTGCACTGATGCTTTGCAACCATATTCATTACTCAGTATGAAAATGAAGTCTTCAAACAGAGAACAACTTAATAATCTCACCTACCAGTTGAAAAGAGGCGCCTCATGAACTTCAGAGGTGCTCTGTTCATTGACATTTTCAACCACATCTGGAAATTGGACCTTATTGGGATAAAGGAATTAACAATATTGCCTTGAGAGAGTGTGATATGATTCCAGTTCAACTTCTCCCAAAGCTTGAGAGTAATTTGAGCTAAATTCTACAGTATTTATGTATACTGAGGAGTACCTCAGGCTGTGACTGACTTATCAATTGATTTTCCAAGAATATTCATGGAATAACTTATTATGTAAGCTGAGCTTTTTCAGCAGAACCGGATGCAGAAACAGCATTCATTTAAAAAAAAATATATTTCTGGGTTGCAGAGTAGTGATGTGGCCTTCAAGTATTTCCTCTGTTCTACCCCAGTGGTCCCCAGCCCATGCTGATTCATTGACAACAGTGAATAAGCTGTGTACGGAGAACAAAATCCTTCTCTTCCTGTCAGCTTCAGCTTTAGCATATGATTTTCTGTAGCCAAAAGTAACCTTAAAGATTCTAGTATGCAACGTACTGCCTATATGCAACAGCTGATGTCTACTTCACATGTCTAATCTCTGCCCAATTCATAGAGTTATGAATGTATGAACTATTTAAAGGCATTATATGTGCGTTTAAAGTTAGCACATATGTTTAAAGCCCATGCTTTCCTTTTTTTTTTTTTTAGTCTGGATTAATTTTTGCCTCTGTATGTTATTCTGCAACATTACCACAATTCATAATGTTGTCTCTTTTACAGTTTCCATCTCAACCTTTCTATGAAATTTTTTTAAAGTATTTACTTCAGCCTAACTTCCTTTACTTCATTTTAGTTTGTTTTACTATCCCATAACCTTAAAGGATAGGGTCACCAGGTATATTAAGGAGTTAAAAATAGTAGTAGTTGTCTTCATGAGCTGAGATGTTCTCAATAACAGAGTTGGAAAGCTACTGGTAAAGGCTGGAAAACCTTCTAAGCCTTCACTGGCCCCATTAAAGACATTCACTCATCCACTGAGAACTGTGCCGGAACATTGGCCAGGCAAAGATGAATATGTCAAACAACATATATGCACGAAATAAGGGGACGAGATCTTAATGTAATTATGGGTTTCATGCCAGCAATGAGGGACCCCAGAAGAGCACGCCTATTTTTTTCTGTGATAAAGCTTTTGCTGTAAAATTCTCTTTAAATCGTATGCATGCTGTACAGCAGAGAAGTAATAGCTACTGTCACCTACCAACTAATGCACTGTTTGTGCAGTGCAGTCTCTAAAAGGCTTTTTATATTTGGATCACCAGAGTATTATGTGTTGGTTTGAGTGACAGTGCATCTTCTTTAAGAAACACTTGGGTCAATCTCGGTGTCTGCTTTGTGCATCAGGACCTGAGATACCATGTTGTACAAGCAGAGATGTCTTTTAGATAGCTTACAAGTGTATTTTATATAGACTACACAACCAAAATATAGATGGCTAACTGGTATAAAATCTGACAAGGGTAGTGTTACAAATGTGAACTCCCCCAGGAACTTTGTCAGTTTTGAGCAGTAAGGACTGTCTGACTTCATGAAAAGTGCACTTTGCATGCATACTATGGAATAAAAATCAGCTCTTACAGAGAGCCTTCTGCCCATGAGAGCTGCGGGACTGCTAGTGGCATTTCTCTTCTGCTGACCTTCATTCTCAGTCCCATTCTGAGACTGTGGGCAGCCTCAGGATAGGGCTGGCTAAGCACACAAATAGTGCAGAAATAGTGAATGGATAAGAGGGATCAATCCTCCATAAGGCATCTTTGCCAATGAGAGTCAGTGGTACTGTCAGGTGATTAAATGTTCTTCATTACGTGCAGTAGAAAACATATAATAAAACAATGGCTTTCAAACATGTGGGTTGCTGAAAAAAAGATATTTCACAGGAACAGGCTTTCAATGAACAAAAATAAAAGAAAATCATAATAATTTCATTTCAACACTATCAAAATCAAACAATTTTGGCTGGGGAAATATTTCTCAATAAGGTTCAAACATTTCCTTCCAAAGAAACTATTATCATTCTGTTTATACAGCCAAACACTGTTTATGAAACATTCATCTAAATATGCATCAGAATCTTTTGTGTTTTATTACATTACTATTGTTTCAAAGTTGTTCTGCTTTGTGGAGAAGTTGCTTTGTACATGCACACACACACACACACATGTCCACACACACATTTTTTTTCCCCCTGGGGAATTCTAATTTTTTTTTTTAATCTAATCCAGAATGAACACAAATTAACAATCTGAGCTTCCTGTAGAACAGACATTATATTTTCCAGTTATTCCATTCTACGTGCATTTTTTAAATTCCTTGTGTTAAAAGACTGCACCAGGAAATGAGGAAGTCTGTTTCATATTATGGAAACTTATGCCTGAAATTTACAGTAATTTGGGAACAAACACATCTGTCTGGTAGTTATTTTAATTTTTGATTTTATTTATATTTTATTATAATGAATACTTTCTGTATCTGCATGGTTGGAATATCATAAGATAAATAATTTAATATTTATCCAGAAGATCTCGATGCCAGTGAATGTAAACTGTTGTATTAAGAGACAAAAACTTTTAGTGTTTCCTAAATGACGGTAAATTAAATAGGTAAACTTGTTTCTTTCCCTATTTTACCTATTATACAAATAATTTCATTTGAAAGACACACATGCTATTTTATTTGACGATAGAGGAAAGGTAAACCAAGGTTGAAATTTATTTGCCAGAACATTGTTGATCTTAGCTTCAGTTCATATACTACATAGCAAGGGTTCTTTTAACCAAATACAAATGAGAGGAATGACAAGCTGCTCTACTCACATCTTTGTTGTTTATATTGGAAAAGACAACCAGAAAGATGCAAATATGCCAGCTCCTAATACAAATATGTTTCTTTGATTATGGAGAAATTACTGCAGAAGAGATGACATCAATGTCTCACTGTCACTTTGGTAATCTTAAAGATAAATTAGACACAGATATAGAAGAGATCTACAATGTTCTTATCTACCAAAATAAATTAAGCTTCTGCAATGACCAGATGCTGTGCAAAATCCAGATCCACCAGCCCTATCTTTCTGGTGATTAGCCAACCAATCAACTGGGGTCATCATAATGATTAACTTCGCTGTTGTTTTATAATACCCTAAAACCTGAACTCATCATCCGTATTAGAATTCAGTCTTAGCTCTTACTTAATATTGCAAAGAAACTTTCTTTTGAAGATCATAAACATCCCTTTGGGTGATCTTAAAGGAAATTGAAAATTAAATAACTCATTACAGAAATAAGTAGTCTGGTAAAAAGTAAAAAGGGGGCACTAGCCTTTGATTTTGTGAGCTTAATAGTACTCCATCTAACCAGACACTGTATTAAAATGTTCAAATGACTAAAATAAAACAAATGAATAATCCTTAAAGTGTCTGATCAGCTTCCCTGGAAGATCTTAGGACCACTGACTTCAAGCCAGTTCATAATGGGCAGGGGTCTGTTTTAAAGTTTTACAGTCTGTTCTAAAAATACATCTGAATTCATGAACGAAGAGATCTGTAAAGGCGGGAAAGTCTTTGTGCTCAACTCTGCTCTCCATCACTTTTAAAGTGATAAAATCAGCTGAACATGACATTATTCAGAAGAATGATACTGCTGACTACCTACCGGTGTACGCAGGAGGCCAGGACAGTCTCTCTCTATATATCCTCTGCTTCCTCAAATTAAGGACCTGATCTTTTCTGCCTACAAAGTTCCAGTGTTGTTCAGAAGAAACAATCCCTTATGGGCCCAGAGGGCCTCCAATCAACTTGCAACAGCTGCTGCGGATTCCTGGCAGATGAGGGAACATGTCATAGACTGATATAAACATAGACAGAGGAATAACCTCTTTAAGCATAAGGTTTATTCAACTTCGATGCTGAATTTTCATCTTGATCACACAGACCGAAAAGTTCTCTAAATCCAAACAAGCATCTGAAAATTCAGTAAATAAGATGACAAAAGGTAAAGACAAGGAGTCAATGAATCCAGAATAAATAAGAAAATTAAGCCACCAGAGATAAGACAAATGCTTTAGAACCTGAAATCTATTCAAAAAGAATAAAACTCCAGAACTCATAACAATGGAAGGAGCCTGTCATAGTGTAGACTCTATTAATGATGTAATTTGTATCACCGACACAAGTTTATTTTAACCATGGTCATTTGAAATCTATTAGAAGAACATTATTGTGTTGTAAACTATCTAGAGACAAAGCAGATTAGCCTTATTCTTTTCTCTAGACATTTTTGAATGCAGAAACAAGGCTGGAGATGCAACTGGAGTATTTTACATTGCAACACTCAATGTCCTCAAGTTGTGCTACCTCTCTCCCTTACATTTAACGTATAGGTTGACATAAAGACCTCAGAGTTGTGTGCTGTTGTTATGACATTGAAGTGAGACATCCAGACATCCAAAGAGAGTGAGTGCCTGAGTGTAAAAGCAGCTCCCAAGGAAAGGAGACAGGTCCCCCTTTCTCACAGTTTTTTCACACAGCTCTGGTTTGAGGCTACACATCTGCACCAAAAGCTGGCTTAAGCCCAGGTAGCCAAACCTTGCTTGGATGGGGATATATATGGGGGGGATATATATGGGGATGTATATGACATCGCAGTCAGAGCCTTGACAGCTTGTGATCATGCATTTGATAAATCATGTTTTCTGGCAGAGCACAATAAGCTCTCCGAAGAGTTCATCAATAAGCTCAACAATAAGCTAACCCGAGAGCAGGTGTCCCAGGTGAGGAGTTTCCCCAGTCTGGTGTAGTTCTGCAAGGGACTAGACATTTGCCACAGCAGAATGAAGTTTGTTATCACAGGAGATTACAGAGCAATAGTACAACCTGCAAATACCTTTTGCCATTTCACCTGCCAATCTGGTGATCACCAGCATAGAGACTGCAACACAATCTTCTCACCTCTGATTTCCCAGAATCATAGAATCATTAAGGTTGGAAAAGACCTTTAAGGTCATCGAGTCCAACCGTTAACCCAACACCAC
>NW_008794260.1:1335436-1340118 GCF_000699145.1 Aptenodytes forsteri
TTGTTGTGGCCGAAGTGCAGGACCTGGCACTTGGCCTTGTTGAACCTCATACAGTTGGCCTGGGCCCATCGATCCAGCCTGTCCAGGTCCCTCTGCAGAGCCTTCCTACCCTCGAGCAGATCAACACTCCCGCCCAACTTGGTGTTGTCTTACACCAAGAAGACTTGAAAGCATCAAGTGTCTATCTAAGGATCTGTGCAAACTGCAGTTTGGCCCGCAGTGACAGCTCATGTCTATAAGTTCAGCATTCAGAGCTCTTACGCCATATAATATAGTATTAATGAGACTTCAAGCTTTTTAACCACCTTAGGAAGCCCATGTTACTTTTTTTTTTTTAGTTTTCTGTTTTCTCTGTATAATCTCACCATAATATAGTTTGAGAAACACCTTGAAAGCTAGTGTATATGTTGTTTACCAGCATACAAAACCAATGATACCTCTGAAGTTCACACTTCATCAGCAGGCTCACAGTTCATTGGCTGTCTTTGAACATTTCCTTTTACATATTAACCCTTCCACTACCGGGTTTACCTTGGAGAGAATTTCAGATGTATTTTTGATCCTTTCTACTACATTTACTCATGTATAAAGATAAGTGAAACAAATTTAAGATATTTAAGACCCTATCCAATTATTCAAGCACTACTGTCATATACTGTGCCATACACGTAGACAGAGATGGCTGATTCAGTTGAACACAAAATTAAATCTTTGTCAGAGAAATTCTCCACCATTAAGAGCAATGTTGGAAGCAGAGATTATTGCCAGATATTCTTGCTGACATTCAGAGATTAAAGTGGAATTTCTTGAGCACTATTAACACTAGAAATGCCTATTCAAATACTTAGATTTATCAAGTTTTGCCACTTAAAATCTAATATATCTTTTATATCCCCAAACTTATAATCACTCTTTACCACTTTAAGACACTTAATCTTGATTATTGGTCAATTAGAAGGAACAAAAAGAAAAATGAGATATTGAATTGTGATTCCATTGAAGACAAGACAGATGTGTGACTTCTACCTAATTTTGTGTGCCAGACCAGTGGTCATGTCTCATACAGATTGGAAGAGGGGGTCCATCAGGCTTTCCTCAGGAGACTATGAGATAGGTATCACTCTGAGAAAGCTTCAGTCTCAGGGCATGAGATTTGAGACCTTGGTAGTAGAAAATAAGCCTCAAGAGCTTTTGGATGATGGGTTTAGTGCACAGTCATCAGCTACTGTTAGCGATGGTCTGCAGTCTTGAAGAGCTCATAGACTGCAGGGTCATTCACTGATTGTTCAACAGTGAGACCACAAGCAAATCATGGGTGCAGGATTCAAAGATGTTAAGCAAGCAGGCAAACTTTCAGTATCTCTGAAACAAAGAATCTCACTAGACTTTCCGATAGGATTTATAAAAGCTTCTATTTTGCTTATGTGGAGCATGTTTTCTTCGCTCAGTTGTCAAGAAGATGTGAGTAATACAGTTCTTTTCACTTCCTATCTATTTCCATTCTTTTTTTCCTCCTTTCTTATGCTACATTTCCAAAATGCAAATGCTTGTTTACTTTTCCCAATCCTTTTCTATGTTAGCAGTGATCTAACATGTTCTCATGTCTGGATGCCTGGTAGGTCTTGGAAGGAAAAAATAGGTCTAATTTCTCCAAACGTTGTTGTGCTTCCAGAGTTTCCTGAGAAGACCCAGGAATGTCTCAGTGATTCCAGCCCAAAAGGGCCAGCTTTTAGCATTACTATACACTTATGCAGAAGAAATAGCTGATTGTAATAATATATAAAATATATATGACACCTCTCATCTTCAAAGGGCCTAATAGGGGGATCAGTTCTGCATGCCTGGTCCAGGGAAAAAGTTTTTGTTTTATGCTAGACTCTTGGGGCTAGCTGAGCTGGAAATTACAAGACAGGTCACATTAGGTACCATTTTCAGCTAGCAAAAAAAAAAGTCTTATCTAATTGTATGATGAATGTGACACTATGTGAGTGGAGGTACTAGCAGTTACCTCCATAAAGAGAAATTTCCATTGTTTTTCCTCTGCCAGATTTCCATCATCTTTAATAGTATCAAATCTAAAGTATATGGTTTTATCTGAAATATCAAAATGCTTTCACTGCTTGATGCAGTATCTTTGTGGGAAACTGAATAAAACACTATATCATAATGTGCAGTGTTTGCTATAAAATTCTTTCTATTTGATCCTGTTGGATTATATGACGCTATCTCAATTTCAGTCATTTTGCTTAAACTTCTATATTCTTGTTATACATTAGACATTAAAATTAATTTACTTACAGCTAAAACGTGCCTTTAGAGGCATCCTGTTAAGTGTGGTGCCATCTTAGGGAGAATCAGGGGATTTTGGGCTCAGTGTTTTTCATGTTTCATTTGTATTCCTTTGCTGATGGGTATGCAATAATGATATCCAAAAAGATATTGTGTCTTCCACAGTGATATTGTGGAAGAGTTACACACAAATGAAACAAGATGAGCTTGTAATGAATGCACTAAATCACTACCACATTATTTTTATGGTATTATATGTATTCAACTTTGCCATCACAATAGCATGTTTGTCCCCTCTTTTTCATAAAGGATTGCTTGAATTATGCAAAACTGTTGTAAAGGGAACTTTTTATCTCTGAACAAAAGTGTTGTTTGCTCTCAGATTTTCAAATATTTACTTCACTGCAGTTTTTCTTAGATGATTTCATGGGCTACATGGGGTCAAGTCTGAGTGCAACTATCTGCTGACACATCTAACAATTTGCATAGGTCAGTAACATCAGGGAAATATTGAGATGCAGAGCTTTGCCCTTCAAATTTACTTTCATTTGTTGTTGTTACAGCTTGTTCAGCAAATAGAAGACAACATTGGAAGACTACCAAAGAGCTTGAGAATAAAACACCAGACCTGCTACCCAAAATTGAACAGTCTGTCATTAAGAAAAGTTAATAGATTAGACGGGTTGAGAGTAGAAAATATTCTACTTTATATTTCAGAATGATTCCCTGAGTCATCCAGAGACTCTCTGACAAGTAAGCCATAGACATATTTGGAAGGTCATAGGTTGGTTAAAATAATATTTCAAAGTGGAATAATAAAACAAAGTGTAAATCGTAATATGAGAAAGGCTAACCAGACTGATTTCTGCAAAGGTAAATTCTCTCTCTAATGAATTAGAATTCTTCCTAAGCATAAAAATGAAAATGCGATCCTGGTAACAATTTATTTAGACCTTCAATAATCCATTAACAAGGTCCCTAAAAAAGGTAGTAAACAAATTAAATTATTATTGCTTGAGAGTACTATACAGTCACGTATACGAACTGGGTAAGGGGAAACAAAGGAAGGAAAAAAACAAATCAATTTTCATCCGTACGAAAGGTTAAAAGCAGGGTGTCTCAAGTTTTCATATATGCTATGTTTTGCTTAGTAATGTATTAATGCATTAGAAAGAGGGCTAAACAACAAGAAAGCAAGTGTACAGAAAGTAAAAAGTTAATCAAGTCCAAAAAAAGATATTAAAGTTCAGCTGAACTGAAAACTTGTTGAATAGAGAGTGAAGTTCAGTGCTGAAGGATGGAAAGAAATGAAACTTTGTGAAGAAAATTTTAACTACTTGTATACCATAAGGGATTTTACGTTTAGAATGTGAGGCCAGGAGAATAATCTGGGTCTTGCTGTTCAGTGAGCTCTGTGCAGTTACACCCAGAAAAGACAACAAGTGGATGCGCAAATGCTGGGAAATGAGTTAGAAACGGTCTCCTGCATAGCCAAAGCCATATGCTCATCTGGAATACTTTACCCAGAAACAGATAATCCTACCTCGAAAGGGAGGCACAAAATTAGAGAAAAGCAGGCAACAGTTCCATCACTGGAACCTCTGAAGAATGACTGAAAGATTGAGTTATGAAACTTCAGAAAGGAGGTGGTGGCAGGGAAAGATCTATAAAATGATGAGTGTTATAGAGAAGAGGGACAATTTTCTGATCTCCTTGTTTTATGTCCCAGAACCAGGGGGCAAAGAAATAATAAAACTGAAAAGTCTCACTTTTGAAATAATAGAGGGAAATATTCTTCCATTTACTGCTTAGACTTACCAGTCATACAATAGCATTTTCTCAAGAACAAGAAACTAAGATTCAGAAAATGATCTTTCTAAGGTAAGGCCATATGTTCCTTTGTATAGTTAATAGAGGAAAAAAGATTTCTGAAGACCTTCAGGGAGCAAAACTGTGCCCACCTTAGATACTTTGCATAGGTGTACTGGCTCTCTCTTTGAAGAACCTGTAAGCATTTCTCACTTTTGCATATATAAAGGCATTTATACTTACTTTAGGAGAGCTACTGCACTATATTCTTAAAATGCAGTTATACACAAGGTGGCTTGGATACCTTATAGTGCTAATACAAAGAGTACTAGCATAAATAGAAACAGTCTTTAAGAAAATCTCTCACTTTCAGAATTAATGATTAGGAAATATCTGTGCTGTTGTTTATTCTGAACTTTCTGGCTTCCATTGCTGACTACTGTGGAAACAAGATTTTTGAATTTTTGGGTCAAAAACTGGCTGGATGGCCGGGCCCAGAGAGTTGTGGTGAATGGAGTTACATCCAGTTGGCGGCCGGTCACGAGCGGTGTTCCCCAGGGCTCAGTACTGGGGCCGGTCTTGTT